>NC_052359.1:79917315-79999698 GCF_009727055.1 Benincasa hispida
ATAAAATTAATTACTTAAACAATTTTAATAATTTTAATTAATTTAATATCAAATATTAAATTAATTTTTACATAATTCCACCTTCATATATTTAAATCATATTTAAATATTAATTCTCCGATTTCGTTTAATTCTAGTTCGAACATTTCAAATTAACTTATCACACTACTCTAAAGCTAATCCATTTTCGAGCTAGTAGGGGACCTCGCGAACCTACAGATCATGGGCTCCAACGACCCGAGATTAATCAGTTAAACTCATTAGACCGAACTAACCCCCATTCGTTAACTAATGGGTCACTCCACTAAAACTCATAGTTGAACTATCCTCACTATAGATATATTATGTCCACTCGATATAACCATGATTAGTAAGTTAACTCTTCACAGGTTGTTCGTAATAACGGCTGGGTCAAATCTCTGTTTTACCCTCGAAATTACCTCTTGTTTCTTAAGTCCCACTGATCCTCTAATGAACAATTGATTTATGATCCAATCAACAAACCGAGTCCCTCTCAGGCCAGTGAAAGGGTAGGGCTCCTTGTTCAAGACCCAAGATCAACACTTAAAGGAACAACCTCTCTACTATCCCTAACAGCGGGTAGAAGTGAATTCCGTCTTGCAATCTATATCTCTAACTATCTATTCGATCTTATCCTTGAAATGGTAGGTTATTGAGTCGACAATGTTGAGCCAACCTTCACCTATGCAAATCTAAGGATAATCCTGAATAAACAAAAGTTCAAAGTTAGCTCAGGATTAAGGTCAAGTTACCTAGGTCATCACTTTGAAATAGTCACTCTGAAACAGTAAACAGCGTTATAAAGTAAGAGTGACTGATTTCGTGATCCGATCTTGTACAAACCCTTTTGCACATGGACGCCCCCACTCCTTATGTCATAACATGTACGAATTAGGATCACTTCGTTTGTAGCACTTTACTACTCTTTGTAACAACTACAAAGCAGGTCACATCCTATAGTGTTACTAGAATAAGACACCCAACCTTATTCATATACTATAGATCATTTTGACTATATACTTGAAACTGATCCACTTTTATGTCTCCACATAAAGTTCAAGTATTCATGTAATAGTCAAGGGACTTTTAGGTTTATTGGATTTCTATTAAGCAAAACATCTATTCAATAACAACTTATTGAATTTTTAGAATAAGTTAAATTGTTTACAAACCACGAGTTTTAGGACATAAAACCTAACACTACTCACCGAATTCATTCCACCGGAGTAAACCCGTTGAAATTCTCACTTCCTCTTCTTTTGTTGCAGTTGGGAATCTGTGTTGGAACTACCATCTTATTTTATCAGCTCCTCAGACCATTGGGTCAACCTCTAATCGTCTCACAAATTTTGGTAACTCCTTTTTTTCCTTCAATTTTGAAATTACCCTTTTGAATTTGTATTTGAAATTTCTTTATTGGTTGTGTTGTTATTTTTATCAGAGCAATTTCGTTCTAAGTTCTTCAGGTTTATGGTAATGGAAGGAATTTAGATAAACAATTTTTCCGATCAGTGGATTCATTTTATTGGATGTAATGTCTTCAATTTGGAGTACTTTTTACTTCTTTCTAATTGGAGTGCAAACAGATATGATGATTGTGAAGAAGATTGACAATAGAGCATTTGGTATAGGATATTGTTCTGTGATTTTGCCTTTAGTTCTCACTATCGTTTACTCTGTAGCTTTGATGAATATTTTTTTACTCCAAAACTTCCAAAACTATTCTCCTAGTAGGTGGAGCAGAATCATTCATCAGCTTTCCCATGGTTGCTTCTCTTCTTTCTGAGCTTCATTTAATGAACTCTGAATTTGGGAGAATTGTTTTATCATCTTCCATGGTTTCAGGTATTAGCACCATATTTATTGTAATAATAGGATCTATGTTGGATCCAAGAAAAAGAAACATGTAAGATATCTTATTTTGGGATTCTGTAGCTTGGGTTATTAGAATTGTCCTTGTTTTCAGTAGTAGATGTGTCATTTTGTGGATGGTAAAGAAGAATCCAGTGGGGCAACTATTGAAGGAGAGCTTTGTGATTACATTACTTTTACGGATTTTTGTGAGTGCATTCTGTAGTCAATCTTTGGGTGCTCATAACTATTTTGGTCCTCTTTTATTTGGGATTATAATACCTCCAGGGCCTCCCATTGGACCAACATTGATGGAGAGGCTCGAGTCCATCACCTCTTGGATGTTCATACCCATCTTCTTTTTCAAAACAAGCTTGGTTGTCAATATGTATATCATCAAACTCAAAAAATTCCTTGGTTTGTCATTCATTATCTTTGTGAGTGCATTGGGGAAGTTTTTGGGTGTTCTAATGATGTCATTATATAACAAAATACCTGTGAGAGTCGCTATGTCATCAGCCTCATCATGAATAGTCAAGGAGTTTTTGAATTTGGTATGTTTAAAATGATGAAGAAAAACAAGGTAGGAACAAAGTATTTATCATTATATAATTACATTTAATCATCATTTCTATAGAGTGAGGTTCATAGAAGAGGTGGTGAAGGATGGCAATGGAACAGTCTCTGTACTCCGTTCGATGGGAAACAGTTTTGATCTCGTAATGGCTGGGAGACGATATAACCCCTATTTGGTACTTTGGAACACTTGGAAAAATTGGGGCTTGTTGGAGAATGTCATGATCTTGGTTGTGCAACAACACACAAGTATGGTACATAAAGACCAAGAGAATCATCAAAGGAAAGGTTATTTTTGCTCTTCTTCTCCCTCTCTTTCTTCATTTTTCCTTTCAGCTTCTCAACAGTGTACATTCTCTCCTCTCATGTCCATGTATCAACATCATCTATTGTTCAACTTATAAAAACAAGAATCCTTTGTTGAACTTACTTAAACTCAAGTCTAGGGTACCAAAGGAAGTTCAATTTTCAATACAATGTATTTAATAATTTATACTCTGGTATTTTGCACTCTCTTCATTTATACGTCCATTTTGTTGCATTACAATACAAAACTGCAACTGCAAGAATACAGTGTGAAGTTTTAATATAATGTTTGAGTGAGAGGCTTGTTTTACAGGATTGATTTTTATCATAGTTACTAACGCTTAGTTTTATCTAGAGAATCGAAAATTAAGGTCAAATAATCTAACGTATCCATCTAGATTTTCTCAAAAACAAAAAGTAATAGCAAAACTAAATCATATGAGACTATTTTTTTTCAAGACACAAATATATGGGGAAAATTAAAAGGATATTGTCTTTTTAGAAACTATTTAGGAAAATATTGTTGTTTTCAAACTATTTGTAAAAATATTGTTTTTTTTTTTTTTTTAAATAAGTCGAGGGTTGAAAATTCGAACCCTCACCTTCTTTTCATTTGTACGTCGAACTTTGAACCCTCGATCTTACCCTTCCTAATATTATTATTGAGTCTATTTAATTATCATTTCGAAGACCTTCCTCTATCAAAAGATCGTATTTCTAAATTTTCATAAGGTTCCCCTGGAATTTCTTCCAAAGCTTGTTGAATAATTTTTACGGATTCTATCATCTCAGCAAGTCTAACTAAATAACGAGCTAATGAATCTCCTTCTTTTTGCCACTCAACTTCACAATCAAATTCGAGAGCGAGATTATGAGAAAGGAGAGTTTGAGAAGAGCGAGAGCGAGAGCGAGATCGAATTTTGAGCGTAAACGTGAGCGAGAGCGAGAGCCAAAATAGCGAGATTTTGATATAGAACGAGAATACCGACAAAATTTCCCTCTTTTTTCTTTTTTAATTTATTACACATTCCACCTTCTTCTATTCTAATCCTTCTTTTTTTTTTAATTTTCCATTTTATAAAAACAATTTCTAAAAATATTTAAATTATTTATTTAAACTCTAAAAAGAATAAATTAAAAAAAAATAACTCATAAAAATAAAAAAATGATGAAATTAAATATCTCATTTATATAAAATAAATTACAAAAAATCAATGTGTCCCACAAGGCAGACGTGCGTCGATATTCGAGCTGGTTGTCGTCGTCGACTTCGAACTTGAGGTTGCTCGGTTCTTCTTGATATTACTCTGGTACCTCTGCAGCGCTTCATATATAAATATTCATTATGCTCTCCACGACCCCGACATGTCCATCACGTATGAAGACGAAGGACCAGCCCTCTTGAGTCATAATGTCCTGCAACCAAAGTTGGCATCATCATCATCGGACTAAACATAATCAGTTTGACTCTGCGTCTGCATATAAGGGGCAACTCTTCCCATAAATATGTGCAACTCATCAAACTCATCCTCTTCCCGAACAGGTCCTCTACATCTAGAAGCTGTGGTGAGGAACAATAGGTATAATTGACATATAATGAATTCCTCCATATATAGCTCGTTGGTCACTACATATAGCAAAACCTGGTTCGGATCATTTACAACCTCACGAAGTCTAACGTTGTTCGATCTCTCTGTGAATTATAAAACAATTAACAATATTTAAAATAAATTTAAATTAAAAAAATTTAGAATAATATTCATTCATTTACCAGATGACCCACAGCTGCTCTGATACGAGAGACATAGCGCCTTGTGAATTATTATACCAATGAATATATCTGGAGTGACATCTGTGTCAAATGTTTCAAGAGAAACCGCCCACTACAATAAACCTTGTACGATAGTGCCATCGCACTACCAAATCATGCAACTTTTTTGACCAATCTCCAAGTCCTTAGGTTAATATCATGCAATACGAGTTCAGTAATACAAGGCGATGGGACATCCTGCTGAAATACCGAATTGTTCTCATCACCATTCAGGAAGATGCCACTCACCAATGTGAAAACATATGAGAGGACTCAGTCGCGCCATATGTTTTGACCATTCGTACAAAATAAGGCAGAGTATGCACAATAATTTGTACAGCTCCCAAATAACCTGAAACACAAAATATTATATTTTAGAGAATATTAAAGACAAATACAATAAAAATGTGAATAAAAATAATCAATTAGGTTTAGTGTAATGTACCTGTTCAGGTTGAAGCAGTTAAACATGTATCTATACTGGCTGACTACATGTGTGTGCTGTCCTAGTCACACAAAATTTGTCTCTCCACCTAAATTTTTAAATTAACTAGATCAGTGATATAAAAATTAAATTGAATTAAAACAAAATACCGAGAACCGTAGGCTCTCATTAACATGATGTAGTTGTGGAGCCATTGTTGGAAATTGCTCTCACCCCATAGTTGCAAAAGTATGAGAGTCCAGTTATCTCTCGAACCTAGGTCTTGTTGCTTTTGCATAGTTGTCTATACAACCATGCCAAGCATGCTCCACCCCACGAATACTATCCCGCATCATGGAGGTTAGCTAACAGTGGCAGGAACATCAAGTGAACAAAATGACTTGATTTATCTAAAAACAAAACTTCCACCCATTATTTTAGTATTATATGCTCGCGCATATCTATGACGGTTTCTCGTCTGCATCATCTGTCAGCTCACAAAATTGTGTTTCCTAACCATATTAAACTTAACCTCGATCCTTTAATCCTGTCGGCAGGTGGGTCGCACCGAGATACAGTTGACACTTCTCAACCAGTCATCGTACATCACTCCGGTGACCGGCTCACCGTCAACAGGTAACCCCAATAATGCTCTCTATGTCTTATAGAGTTGATAGTGCATTCTCCAACAGAGATATGGAATGTATGCGTCTCGGGCCTCCATCTCTCGGACCAAGGCTGTGATCAGATGCTAGTCCAACTGAAATAAAATCCTGCTCTCGACGTCTGCAAGATATTTCTCCAGTAGTACGATCTCACCATACAACATATGATCAAAGAATGGTTGGTTTGTACAAAACATCGGGATCAACAGGTCCTGGTTTAAAATCATAATCTAAAAAATAATATATATATATTTAAAATTGACTATAATTGAAATAGTAAAGAAAAATGTGAGAGTAAAGAATAATGTAAAAACTTTATTGATTACAATAAAAACAAATTGAATATAAAAAGATTATTATAAAAAAAAATTGAATATACAATAAATTATAATAAAAAATTGAATATACAATAAATTATAATTGAATATACAATAAATTAAATAAAAAAAATTGAATATACACTAAAATGATATATAATAACAAAAATTATTTATTTTTCAATCCCTAACATCTGGAGCCCGTCTTAGTAACGAATGACACTTTCTTCGATTATGTCCTAACTAGTTACAAAATCCACATCGTTGTCGAGTGGCTGGTTCTGTCCAATCCATCTCGTTGTGATAACGTTGAACTTTCGGTCTACCAGGTTTTCTCAACAACGATGGATCAGGAATAAACGAGCATATTAGGGGGCGTGATCCAGTAAATTCATGCGGTACAGGTTGAAATTGAGGAGAGTAACATTCAGCATACGTTGACAATTTGTAGTAGTCTCAATAAAATCTTCGTAGTTTCATGTTAAAATGTGAGCAAACGACCATAAAATGCGAGCATGGAATGCCGAAATGCTTGCCACATGTTACATGAACAGTACCGCTCGGACCTGTTTAGCCTCAATATTTGAACGTTTCCTCCTTTGGCATTGAGACTATGACATCCGATTCTTCACATGAAATACATCTTCATACCGATCGATGATTGTACTTCATGTTTACTAGATCATGCAGCCTATATTTATTTTTGTTCGTTGCATACCTGGATTTTACTCCACTTAGTATTATAAAAATATGTTTTGAAATAAATTATTAATAAAATATATAAAAAAAAAATAATATTATCGGGTGGTATTTATCTTGACGCTCCAATGCATCCCTTATTTCTGCTTTTCTTTTCTCAAAATAGTTCACGCATTTAAAGAATGATTACTGAGCAAGAGCATTTATAGGCAACATTCGAGCTCCTTTGAGGACTCCATTTATGCACTCTTATATATTTGTCGTCATCCACCCATATCTGAATCCTCCATCATGTATTTGAGTCCATTTCTCTAAACTAATGTTGTCAAAAAAAACTTAGATAGCTCCGATTAATTCCTTTGATATCTTCAATTGCTTTGTTGAACTTTGAATTTGAAACTGACATCCAGAATGAAAACATAATTTTAATGAATTAAATTTATACTTTTATTGAAGTTGCTAATGAAATGTCGTAAGTAAGAAACGATGGTGACATTTCAGTCCCGTCCAACCATTGTGGTGTTTTCACTGCTACATGATTATACAGCATGTTGATGTGAAAATTAAATAACACCCTCGTGTGTTTACAATTTCTCTCAGGTGTTTCATACTTAGTGATCTCGAATCAAGCCATCAACCGAGCGGTACTGTCATGTAACAAGTGGAAAGCATACGGCATTCCCATGCGAGCATTTTATTGCCGTTTGCTCACATTTTAACATGAACTACGAAGATTTTATTGAGGACTACTACATATTGTCAACGTATTTGAATGTTACTCTCCTCAATTTCAACCGTACCGCATGAAGATTACTGGATCACGCACCTTAATATGCCCGTCTTACATCCTGATCCATCGTTGTTGAGAAGACTTGGTAGACCGAAAAGTTCACGTTATCATAATGAGAGGATTGGACAGAACCAGCACTCGACAATGATGTGTGATTTGTTAACCAGTTAGGACATAATCGAAGGAAGTGTCCTTCGTACTAAGACGGGCTCCAGATAGTTTAGGGATTGAATATAAATAATTTTTTTATATTATATATTCATTTTATTGTATATTCAATTTTTTTTATTATAATTTATTGTATATTCAATTTTTTTTATAATAATCGACTGTATATTCAATTTTTTTTTTTTTTTGTAATCAATAAAGTTTTACATTATAATAATCTAATATATTCAATTTATTGTCTAATGATTATTCAATTATAGTAAATAATCTAATATATTCAATTTGTTGTCTAATGATTATTTAATAGTATAATAATCTAATATATTCAATTTGTTGTCTAATGATTATTCAATTATAGTATAATAATCTAATATATTCAATTTATTGTCTAATGATATTCAATTATAGTATAAGTAATTAAATATATCCAATTATAGTCTAATGATTATTCAATTATAGTATAATAATCTAATATATTCAATTTTTTGTCTAATGATTATTTAATAGTATAATAATCTAATATATTCAATTTTTTTGTCTAATGATTATTCAATTATAGTATAATAATCTAATATATTCAATTTATTGTCTAATGATTATTCAATTATAGTATAAATAATCTAATATATTCAATTATAGTCTAATGATTATTCAATTATAGTATAATAATCTAATATATTCAATTATTGTCTAATGATTATTCAATTATAAGTATAATAATCTAATATATTCAATTATAGTCTAATGATTATTCAATTATAGTATAATTATTAGCTTTTTTCCTCTTTTTTTTTTATAATATTCTATGGAAATTCAAATAAAGTGAAGACTCTCGCTCTCTTCTAAGATCTCGCTCTCTCCTAATTCTCGCTCTCTCAGTACGCTCTCTCCTAAGATCTCGCTCTCGCTCTCTCCTAAGATTTCGCTCTCTCACTCCCGCTCTCTCACAATATCTCGTCTCTCTATTATTGTTGTTATTTTTCCATTAATGATTACTAACTTTCATTTCTTCTGGAACAATCACAAACACTTTTTTTATTATGGATCTACTACCAGAAACTCAATGTGTAATCTTAGCATTCAATGTGTATTCTTGAATAATCTCATTTTTCAATTATTCAGCCATTTCATTTTACCAAGTTCAAGTCAGATTAGTCAATATAAACTAAATCTCGCTCTCTCCAACATTCTCACTTTGAATCTCGCTTTCTCCTAAAATCTCGCTTTGAATCTCGTTCTCTCTTAAAATCTCGTTCAACATCTCACTCTCTCCTACTATCTCGCTTTGAATCTCGCTTTCTCCTTAATCTGCTTCAGCCCACTTATCTTCTTAATCGCTTTGAAGTTTCGACATGTGTGTAACCTTCGACAACCTAATATACAAAATTTTATTCGTAGACAAAGCTAATTCGGAATTGTCTTTCATTCCAAGGCATAACTTGTATCTATGCACTTCATATTTGCCTGGAGTTCGCTCCTAGAAATATACTCATCCCCACCCCCTCATGTCAATCCACAAGCCTCCGTCTAATTCGAAATGATAACAAAATGCATAGGTTGTTAGAAGCAGCTCGAGTACACAGATAAATATAGTATACCATCTCATTACTTTATTTCCTCTATGAGGGAAAAAGAAAAGTAATAAACCTGCAATCTCGATGGTGGATGTGTGTCGAAACTTCAACCTTCGACAACCTAAGCGAGATTCACGAAATTTTCCTTATCGAGGGTTGAAGTTTCGGCCTATGTATTGTTTTCAAGTTTTTCTTTGTTCGTCAAGTTCTCAACGTTCGACCTTCACATTAATCGAGTTCTCAACATTCGACCTCTAGCCTCGAACTCCCAAAACAACAATATTTCTCTAATAAGTTTCAAAACAACAATATTTCTCTAATAAATTTTGAAAACAACAATATTAATATTAAAGATCCCAAATATATGTGTTGTAATGTAACAAAGATAATTCTTGGATCATACAAAATTTGAATAATTTATTTGATATCGATAAGTAATCACTAACCATTCAAAAAAATAAAAAACACTAACCATTCAAAAAAAATAAAAAGCACTAACCATTCAAAAAAAAAAATAAAAAGAAAAGAAAAGAAAAGAAAATAAGTAGTCACTAAATTAAGCTATATCAACTAAAAATATATCAAATTAAATTTGTATTAGATTAATGTAAATCAATTTTATTTGAATTTTTTATCTAAAAATATTTAGTTTTCCAAAAATATAAACAAATAATTATTAATTGAAATTAAATATACATTTTTTAATTTTATAAAAAAAGACGTTAAATGTAATAAAATGATAAAGCAATGTGATACTTTTGTTAGAAGAAAAATATTTTTAAAAAATGTAAATAACAGAGAGAAAAATTGTAAAACAATTAATACAAGTTATGCCTAACTTATTAGCCTAATCCATTTAATCATTATGTTTAAGTAATAAATAAAAAATTTAATTATAAATCATTGGCATGTTACCTCCGTGGTTCATTGGTTAAAGTGCTGACTTAACCAACTCATCGCTTCGCATTATCTGGATCTAAAAAATCAACCAATCAAGATATGTACATAATGTTTTGATCTAAGATTTCAATTCTTCTATTTGTTTAATTTTAAGTTAAATCAAAATAGGTCTTGCATGCAGTGAGTTTGTTCTGCCATTTGAAATAAAAATTGAAAGTTTTTTTAATTCTAAATATGAAATTAAAATATAAAATAGGTTTTAACTTTTTAATTGCAATTGCAATTTAGTCTCTCTAGTTACAAAAGAATTAGAATTTTTTTATTCAATATTTAAAGATTCTCCTGCGTGTTATATAAATATATATTAGTTTTAGAGTAAAAGTTATCAGATAATTTCTTTGTTACTCGTCAGACTATATGTATCATATCATTAACATATAAGTTTGAAATTTTTCTTAGATCATTTAGTTCTTATATTTTTAAATCTATGTAATAGTTTTAAATATTTTTATTGTGAATATTTTTGTAGAGTTAGTTCTAAGTCAATGTGGAGAGATATTTTTGTTGTGCAGTTAATTTTTTGTTCTTAATGTTTATATTCACATTATGCTCTATATATTTTCGTTTGTATCCATGTTATTTTTATATTCATAGTATTCGTATAGCTTTTTTAAATTAATTTCAGAGTTCAAACTAGAAGATTATTTATTATCACTTGTTTGGATATACGAACTCGGCAAATAAGTTTTAAATTTTTCTTAGACTTTAAGTTTTGATACTTATTAATCTATATAATAGGATGAAATATTCTTATTATTATTACTTTTGTAGAGTTGATTCAAAATTAATATAAAGAGATATTACTATAAAAGAAAAACAACAATAGAGACGGGTGCTCTCTCTATATGAATTTTTTTATATTCATTTATAGATATTTTCTTTGTTAGACTTATATATATAGTATCCTCTATATAAAATTCATGGCTCTACCATGGTTCGCACGATAGCAATAACAATAACTAGAATGAGATTTTATTAAACCATCTATCTTCTTCATTTTTTAGATTTTAAAATCTCATTCTACTTTGATTCAAGCATGAGCAATAAACAACTTAAACTAATTTATTTTTTAAAATTGACTTGTAATTGAATCTTTAAAATCGAAAGAAAAAAAAAAAGTAGCATCTTGAATTTTTAAGTGCTAGGTTAAAGTCTGAATCTCATTTTGGTTTTGGTTTACGTGATAGGAGTGATAGAATTAAAGAATATTATTATAATAGTTAGATTTTGTTTTTCAACAAGAATACAATCTCAAAGAAAAATCTCTTTTAAAAGCATTTATATCAACATTATATATATATAAATGAGTCTCATTCTGACTTTGATTTATGTGATAGCAAGTGCTAGAATCATTTTTCTTTTTAAAACTAATGTATAGATTTTGAAATAAATCAAAGAATATTATTTAATTAAATGTTATTGTAATAGTAGATTTTGTTTTTCGACAAGAACATAACCTCAAGAATATATATATATATATCAAGAACTTTTGGGAGGTAGGTTATTAAAAAATGACTTTTAACAAATTTACAAAAAAATCTTCAAAATATATAGTATGAAAAAGTATATATTTGTAATTTATACGATCACTTTTAAATATAGTGAAACCTAAACAAGTTTTTCAAAAGCATTTTAAATAAAGGTAAGATATAAAAAAATATTTTTATTTGTTAAAATGAACATAATTCAATTTGACTTCAAGAATGTACAATAACCTCGAGGTCAGAGGTTTATCTTCTTACCCCCACCCCCACCCCCCATATATAAAAGATATTTTTATTCCCAACAAATAAATAGTAGTAATTATACTTTCATTTGGAAAAATAGCAAAATGCGGAGTAGTTTTGAATTATAGCAAAACGTATCGAGATCACGTGAGTCAAACTCTTGGAAATCCTAAAATGCTCTTATCGTCTCTTTTAATTGCAGTGTAATTAGTTCGATATTTGTATTAATGAGATTGTAATTAATTCAACTATATATTCCAGCAGACTGTAGTTTTGAATTAAATCAACGCTAACTAACTTGATTATTTCAAACAAATAATCATCCTTAAATCTCGCGATTTTAGCCTTTTTTATGAATTTATATATCAAATTTAATACTTATTTTGAATTTTCAAATCTTCTACAACATCTAATTTTAAAATCTTCCTTTGAAATTTAAATTATCATATTATATTAATTATCCCAACTGAAATTTATTTATTATACTTTCTATTAAATTTAATCAAGATTCACAGTTTTAAAATACTTTTGAAAATTATATTTATTACACATTTGTTTCAAACATAAAATATTAGAATACAACATGTGGCCCTAGACATTTTCTTCTTATGACTGTTAAATGTTTAAGAATTTTGTTCAATGGTAAGTGAGATAAAAATAACTACTATCATGACTTCCGATTTATTGAAGTTTTTGTTGCTTCGAACACATCTTTTAAACATCTTATTGATCTAATCCAATCTAAGGTTTTTTCAATTTCTAAATATATTATTTCTCGGTTAACAGTGTATCAAGATGGTTGCAGAAATCCTTTAGAATCGTGGAAGACAATTAATGACAAGTCTACTTTGCAAGATGAAAGACTCGGCTTAATTGGCCACGACCAATAGTTCAAGTCTCTCTTCTTTCCAAAGTGATTGCGAGATATTGTGAAAAGGTATGCAAAGCATATAGATGGTGTTGGTATTAACCTATTTTCCTTGGGTTCTTATACCCACCTTGACCGATTCGATCAAGAAAGGATGTACCATCATCAAATATTGTTTGTTTCTCTTCTATTCACCAAATCTTCACACTTGACATCAACACCACATCATAATTGGTTAGTAATTTCAATATACAATTTTTAATTTGGATTTTTTCACACTCTAATCTAAATCGGTTTCTGAATGCAATTATTTAGATAAAGTTTTTATTAGTCCAACCCTCACTTTCTAAACTGTTTGGTCGAGTGATTTTCAAACTTTCAAAAGATCTTTAATGAATACAAAATCCTATTTTTCGAAAATTATGGTTTCGATGATATATTCTGAGACAATGATTCTATTCACGACCACGCCATTGCTGGTTGAGGAGCCAGTTTCAAAGAGGAAAATGTCGACAATTTGGTTATTAATTAAAATGTAATTATGAATATTTCTGAATAAGTCAATTGCAATCTCATTTGTATGGCTAGGGGTAGTTTAGAATTTTATAAATTCATTTATTTTTTATTTTCAATTCATTTTTCTATTTTTATGAATGAAATGATGATTTGCTATTTTTACAAATGAAAAAGTTAAAATCCGTTATTCTTCTCGCTAACCTAAGTTTTTTAGCAAAGCTGGAATCTAATCATACCCAAAATATCAAATCGTTTTGGATTGGTGTAATCTAGAAATATTTTAAAATTACTTTAATTTTAGTTTCAGAAGTTTCGTAAGCCCAATGACGGGGATGTAGCTCAAATGGTAGAGCGCTCGCTTTGCATGCGAGAGGTACGGGGTTCGATCCCCCGCATCTCCAATTAAATTATTTTGAACTTTTATATATTTTTATTTATTATAAATTGAAAGCCTGTATATAACATTAAGGGGATGTAGCTCAAATGGTTAGAGCGCTCGCTTTGCATGCGAGAGGCACGGGGTTCGATGCCCCGCATCTCCAATATCTTTTAAAATTATTTTGAATTTATTATAATTAAAAGTCCTCCCGAATCTGTTGCTCTCGTATGCAAGGGATGTAGGGTTCGATCACCTGCATTGCTTCTTTGGTAAACCCAAAGTTCAAGTGGCTAAAAAAATAATTTGTAAAATATAGTTTTTAAAATAGCTTATTTGTTTCAGAAGGAAAAAAAAAAAAAAAAAAAAAAAAAAAAAAAAAAAAAAAAAAAAAAAAAAAAAAAAAACCTATTTTACATCATTTTCATTTTGAATTTGAGACACAAGGTTAAATAATAGCCCACAAAACTAATAAACAAGAAATTTAAAAGCTAGAGATTTATTTGAAGCTTTATAAAAAATAAACAAAATGAAATTTAAAAATAAGTTGAATAGTTATGTAGATTCTTTTTTAATTTTCAAATTAGTGTGATTATTAATTTTTTTCCGAAAATTGACGAGTTGTTTACGAAGGAAAATCTTAAAAAGTAAATGTAAAAAGTGGGTTTGGAGAGGCCTAGAAGATAGAATTACTAGTGAGCTAATGGTATTGATACTATGTCAATTATATATATATATATATATAAAGAACATAAAGTTGAGGGGGAATCGGTCCTATACTAAATTCATCGGTGGATAGCAATAAAAGCAAATGTTAATTATCATGAAAAAAAAGTTAACCTAAAGTAATTCCCATATGATTGACATAATAATATGATTCCCATATGAAAGCCTTACTTCTACTTGTCATCAATTTTCATCTGAGTTATCCTCATACTTCAACCTCTTGGGCATTTGGTATAAATTCCTCGATCCTTCATCGTCATTGTCAAAGTCTCTCTTACTCCCAACTCCACCTTCATTTTCAATTACATTTTTGCCTTGGTTATCCACGACGACAATATCGTCATTAGAGGTCGACCCAAACTCTAACATTGTTCGTCGATCGATATACTCGTTGAACACGAGCGAGATGCCAATCTTCTTCACGGTGATTTCAGCTCCAAAATCAACGATGATCTCGACTTCATCGCCAGCTTCCATCTTGAAGGCTTTGTTTGATAAATGGCCTTGCCACAAATGATCTTGAGTTGACATTATTACATCATTGGTAAGAGGCTTGTTGGTTGTAACGACACATTTTGTGTAATTTATGACTGATAAACTTGGAAGATCAGTTGAGATTGTGTTGTCAAAACAAGAAGAGTAAACAGTGCACACAATGAAGCCTTCTAAATTGCAATCACTAAATTGAGGCAATTCTAAAAATATTGAGTGACCTTCATCCTTGTATACAAACCAATCTGGGATTTCCTTGCCTGGAAGACAAACTCCTCCAAATCCACTAACCGTCCATCTCTTTCAATTCAAAAATCAAAAAGGAAGTATTTATTTTATTAGTCCAATTTTTGTGTTTGTTTCCTATAGCTTTCAAATACTTTGTTCTAGTCCTACTTTACAAGCTTCGACGAGTGAAAATCAATATTAATTTTGAAAGAAAATGACATTATAAAAATTTAAAAATAAAATCTTTTGTCTTCATACCATGTTAAATTATCAATGAATAATCCAACATCTCTTATAAATTGAAGGATAGTTATGGCAAATTTAATTACTATTATTTCGTCATTTACTTCATTCATTAATGTCTGCACACATATTTAGAACATTTATTACATGCTACAAATAGTTAATAGTAGAATTTGTTGTTGGTTATCCAATAACATTTGCATTGTTGTTAAAAGAAAATAACTAGTCTTATTTGATCATCATTTTATTTGTTGTTATTTGTTTTTTAAAATTAAATTTATTTTCTCTTCATTTTTTACAATAATTTGCATATTTTTCTTAAGTAAAAGAGTTGAATTTTTAACAAGATTTCAAAAACAAAAACTACTTTTCCTTTTTAGTTTCAAAACTTGGCTTGGTTTTTGAAAACATTGGTAGAATTAGATAACAAAGCAAGAAATCTAGAGGTGTAATTGGTGTTTATAAGCTTAATTTTCAAGAACCAAATAATTACCAAATGAGACCTAAAGAAGTTAGGTCCTATAAAAGGTGTAAGGACTAAAATAGAGGATAAACAAGCTTTACCTCCTTTTAATTTTCAAAACTTAACTTGAATTATAACTATAACTTTTCAGAAGTAGATTAAAATAATAAAAAAAAAAAAACATAATTCATAGGTGGGCGTAACATTTAGAATCTTGATTTTTAAAAACTCAAAACCAAATGATTAATCAAAACGACGCATAAATAATATGAAGTTTAAGTGTTAGGCAAGATAAAGGTAGAGAGAGAACCTGTAGAATGGTTTCCTTGAAGGAGTTGGCCATGTTGCTACAACCTTCCATGTGAATAACTCTAATAGAATCCAGCAATTTGTCCAACCCAGGAACATCCACAAGTTTTGGGCAATTACTCATAGACAAAGATGTCATTTGCTTCACATTTGACAAATCTGATGTCTTTTCCAATGAAGTACAATTTGATGCATACAGTGAATTCAAATGTGGTGGTAAATTTGGTATACGTTGAAGCTGTGTGCAATGATCCAACAAAAGAGTCTCAAGTTTCAAAAGCCCACTAATGCTTGAAGGCAAACTATGGAATAAATTCTCGCTCAAATCCAATTCTCTCAAAGAAACCAAACTCCCAATATCTTTTGGAATTGTGTTATTTGACAAGTTGCAATTTTTAAGGCATAAAGTTCTTAAGGAGTTTAAGCCTTGTAATGAAGAAGGGAGAACAATTGAGTTTTGACATTTGGTTGGTGAAATCCAAGACCAAAACATTGAAGGGAATGATTTGGATGGAGGCCCTTTGCACCCACATAAAGATAAATATTTGAGATTTTTTAAGTTTGTAATTGTACTTGGAATTTTTTGGATTGGTGTGTTATCAGCAATTAGAGTTATTAATGATTTCATTTCTCCTAAATCCTCAGGCAAAGTACTAAGGTTTGAACAACCTGAAAGAATGAGAGTTTGAAGAGATTTTAAGTGGGAGAAACTCTTTGGAAGTGAGTTGAGGCATTTGCAATCTTTTAAGTTTAGGGAAATGAGAGCTTTCAATTCTCCAATGGTAGGGTGCAATTCAACCAAACTCTTGCAGTCTTTGAGTTTGAGTTTCTCTAAATTGGGGAGTTTGGAGAAATTTGGAGTGTGGGTCAAGTAATGAGAATGGCTTAGATTAAGAAATTTCAAGTTCTTGAGAAACTGTTCACAAAAGAGAGCAAAGAGAGAGAAAATATGTTAGAGGGAGAAATAATGTCATGTATCAAGTTCTTAACATTTAACATGATAAGTATATTAGTGGGAGGAATACTATTTTGATCCGTGTACGTACTTTAGATTTGTTCCATTTTAGTCTCAGCACTTTTAATGAATCTTGAATGGGACTTTGTCTATAAACTCTCCAAATTTATTTGCATGATGTATTTTCTAGTTGTTTTACCAAATTTGATAGAAAATGAACTTTGAAGCAATTGTTTAATCATTGGTTGACTTAAAAAGCTTAAGTTGATAGGTTATGGTAAATTTAATTATATCAACGCTTTAACACTATCCCTCACTTGTAAGCTTGAAAATTTGTTAAAGACCCAAAATAAGTGAAAATCAATATTAAGTGGGAAGAAAACAACGTTGCAAGGGTTTGAATACAGGGCCTTGTACTATGTTACCATGTTAAATCGCCATTTGATCGAAAAACTTAAGTTGATAGGTTATAGTAAATTTAATTATATAAACACTGTAAGAGTACTAATAAAAATTGGTTTTTAAGATTTATTGAAAGTGCATAGACTAAAATAGAAGGAATCCTATAATGTAGAGACCAAAATAAGTATCTGAATTCCCAAAAAAAAAAAAAAATTAAAAGAAAAATGTGTACCTTATTAGAACCCTTCCAAAAGAATCTGATTTGGCTGTATCTCAAGTCCATAGCAACCAATTTGTCCATATGAAAGTCTTTAGGTATGAACTTCAAAGGAAATCCATGCCAACAAAGCCATCTTATCTCTTGAGAAATATGCTTGAAATCTCCAGTTATGTTAACAAAATTAAGTTGAAGTAACCTCAAATTCTGCATTTCATTAAAAGCTTTCGTGCTCAACTCTTGCTTGCTAAATCTTGGCAACTTCAAACTTAGGCCTTCGGTTGCATCAGTTCCCTAATATAATGAAAAAAAGAATACTAAACATAAAAAAGCAACCACAAAAAGAAAATTCAATCAAAATTAGGACTTTCTTTTTCACCTTTTGTCTTGTAAGTACTGAAAGCACTTCCTCATGAATAAAAAGTCTAGTATGTCTTTCAGGGTATTTTGGGAAATTTTCATGAACAATTTCTCTCCCCATATCTCTTAGCAAATCATGCATCATTAATCTGTTTTTGTCACCAATTGTTAAAAGACATCTCTGAAGAAGAACACTAATTCCAATTTTTGGAAAGAATCCACACCCATCTAATATTTGTTCAACATAGTTCTTGTCCATTCCAATAAAGAAACAGGACACATCAAGAAATATATCTTTATAAGTGTGATCATTAAGCCCATCAAAGCTTATTCTAAGCTTTCTTTGAATTTGATCATCTGGAATTTTCTTCAATTTCTTCAATGTATCTTCCCATTCTTCTCTACTTCTACCAAAAAGGAAGGAACCCAATACTTCAAGGGCTAATGGTAATCCTCCACAATAATCGACAACGCATTTCGAGAGTTGATGAAAGGTTTCCAATGGATAACTGTTGCGAAAAGCATGCCAACTAAAGAGTTCGAGTGCTTCAACATCATCCATTTCATCAATGGAACAAACTCCGTCTACTTCAAGCTGATTTAACAAATGTCGATCTCGAGTTGTTATGACAATTCTACTACCTGAAGCAAACCATTCACGACTTCTTGCTATTGCATTTAACTGGCTTATTTCGTCTACGTCGTCTAATATCAAAAGAAGTTTTTTGTGACGAAGTCTTTCTTGCAACACGGCGATTCCTCGGTCGACATTTTCGAGAGTAATGTTGGTGGATTTTGTGATTGAAGAGAGGAGTTGTTGTTGTAAGTGAATTAGAGCATTGGGTTCTTTGGAGGTTTGTTTGATATTAGAAAGGAAACATTTGGCTTCAAAGTTGTGATAAAGTTGATTGTAAAGTGCCTTTGCAATAGTGGTTTTGCCCAATCCTCCCATCCCCAAAATTCCTACAAACCTAACATCATTTGAACCAATATGAAGATGTGATAAAAGAATTTGAATTCTAGATTCAATTCCCACTGGATACACAGCTACGAATAAGTATTTGCTGTTCACCTCCTTCGATATCTTTTCAACGATCAACCTTATGAATTTTGCCTCATGTCTGCCATACAAGATTCAGAGTTGCTCATCAAAACCATCAACCAATTTAAACACTTGCTCACAGTGAGATGAGATCAAACATATATGTAACAAAGAAATTTACGACTATTTAAATTACAAATTTTATCTCTATAATTGGAAAAAGTTATAATTTAGTTCTTATAGTTTATAATTAGAATGTAGTCTCTATGATTTGGTAAAAGTTTTATAAATAATAATCCTTACGATAGCTACGGATTATTTACGAAGATTTTATCAAATCATATGGAGGGATGTTCAAAAAATCCAATGAGTCAAAGAACCCTAACAATTGGGTTGGGTCTAAAAAGTGGTTCAACCTAATCCTAACCCACGAACGCCCTTAATTATATGGACTATTTATGAGATTTTATCAAACCAGAGAGATTAAAGACAAAATTCTAACTTTCTTCCAACTATTAGGACCAATTTATAATTTAACCCAATGTTTATCAATTTAATTTCAAAAACAAAAAACCAAATAGATCAACGAACCTAAAAACATTGAAACATAAGCGAGTAAATTGAAAGTTTTAAAATAAAAGAAGGAAGGAAGGAAATAGATACCCATCTGCAATGTTTCTCAGATCCCAACCAGATAAATTAGCAGCTTCAGTGAGAGCCATTCTCCATCTAAGAACTCTATCAATATCCCTAAAATAGCGCTCTTCATGTTTAACAAAAGCCTCTTCAAATCCATCTTTTTGCTTCCTCACAATAGAAGGATCCACGTTATAAAATATAGGCAAAACCAATTGCCTCAAAGTTCTTCTACACTCCATAATCTTTGCTAGCTCCTCCAAACACCATCCCGACTCCGCGTACTTTTCCGAGAACACAATAACAGCTACCTTCGACCCTTCGATCGCTCGCTCGAGCTCCGAACTTATATCTTCCCCTCGTTCGAGCTCTGGATCGTCTCGAAAGACGTTGATGCCAGCATCTTTCAATGCATAGTACAGATGATCTGTAAAGTTTTTGCGAGTATCTTCCCCTCTAAAACTTAAGAAAACGTCGTACATCCAATTGCCGTGTTGAGCTCGAAGCTCGTCGGCCATGGCCGCCGGATGCAACCAAAGTCAACTGAAAGAAGGTTTGAGTTGCCTTGAAGTTGAGATGGGGAACCCACAGCTCTAACAATTGGAATGACTGTCCTCTTCCATCTTCATTTTTATTATTTTATTTTCAAGTTGTTGAATTTTTTTTTAATCTAATATTCTAAAGTTTAAAAAATAATGTATAAAGATAGTCAACTCATTTTAATTAGATTCCATTTACTTTTACGATTTTTTTTGAGAAATGAAATCAAATACAGTGATACTCCTTTGATATAGTTTACAAAGCATATTTTGAAATCAAAATAAAAAATTCATTCATGTTGTTCACCATAATTGTCGGAGATCGAAATATAAATCATATGTATCATAGTTAATATAATATTTGCTCCTATATTATTAACTAATTAAAATGAATTTGAAAAAATATATGATTATAATCAATAATAATAATTAATAGACTAACTGCAGTGGGTTCTATCCTTAAGTGTACTTATATTGTTCATGACTTAGCTACCCACATTCGACGTTTTGGAAACTTAGCCGTGTGGCTCAAAGACCATCATGTACAGGCAGAATTCTGCCCTTCCTTTTGATTTGCTCTATCTTTAATGTTCTTTTGTTGTACTCAGAACAGAAAAAAAAAACCAATAATAATGAATTTGAAAGGAATTAATATATATATATATATATATGTGTGTGTGTGTGTGAGGGGTAAATGCAAGTCTGTGGGTGTTAAATGAAGAGAGAGATATGTTGGATCGTATTCACATGGGAATAGGTTGGGATGAGATAAGACATTATTTACCGGTGGAAATTAAATGGTGTATGAGGAGATGAAAGGAAGTATATTTAAAATGGAACCAATATTTGGAATGGGTACCCACATGTGACAAAGAAGAAAGATACTTATTTGGCATTTTAAGTGGTCTACTTAATATAGTTATTTACTTTAAGATAATTACTGCAGAAAGAGGTATGAATCTTCAAATATTTTGTCGATCAACCAAATCAAAAGCACTAACCATTCAATCAAGATTTTTAAGGAGGTAGATTACTCCAAGGGAGTTCGATTCAATGATCAAACTCCAACTTGAAACTGCAAGGTGAGTGTCTTTTTAATAGCTTCAACTTCTAAAACTTTGATATTATGATATGAGAAGATACCTTCGCTTACTCAAAGCACTCATAATTGTTAATTCATAGGGTCGTGGTAAAATATTACAAGAGTTGAAATCCTACCTTTAAAAGTAGGAGGATGTAATGCTCTCCAAATATTATAAGAGACTCATTTTGTTTGGAATTATCACAATTAAAAATTTAATCTTTAAATATTGATATACTAACTCTAATTAAATTCTCTATTGTAGTGTAGGAAAAGAGTGTGAGTGCTACATAACTTCAGAGAGCGGTAATTGAAATCTCAAAGATAATTCTGTGTGATTGTGATAATTTTTCATTCAAAGTGATTGATATATTTGAAATTAGCTACATTAATTAGTCATATCAACAACTACAATACTGATATATTATCAGTGACACAGTATATCGGGCATTGATAACTGATGATAAATTATTTTATTTAAATATGTAATTACAAATATATTAACTAATTTTCTGAGTTGAAAATATAGCTAAACAGAAAATCTCTTTAAAAAAAATGAAATTTTAGCGTAAGATAATGTGAAAAAGTCAAATATACCCACAAATAGAAAATGTTGTCATATCATTGATATACTTGGAAACTATACCTAAACAAACGTATATCACTAATGCATTTCATATATCAATATCAAATGCATCACTTATATATATCATATTAGATATATCAATGTTTTTCCCCCAACGGAGACCCACATCGTCTCCCAAACGGGGAGGGAAAAGGGTGGGAAAGGAAAAAAATCCGCCATAAGCTAAACAAGAATAGGAACAGAGAATGTATATATGTAATTTTAGAAGTAACAAAACAAAAACGAAAGTTCATTTTTCTTTTGGAAAATCTGTCCTATCTCATACTCTGAATTTTCAGATAAGAACTCAGAACCCAAAGACCCACCATCCATGAGAGTAATAAGAATCCATGTTTAGAGGAACTTTTTATCTTAGGTGTTAGGACAATTAATATCCATGTTTTGAAAAATCAAAACCCACCTCCCACCTAACAAACAAGGATAAAAACTATCCATAACAAAACCCATCTCAGAGTGTAAAAAAAGGGAACATTCTTTATACATTCCACAGAATAGTAACAGTCAGAGAAACAAGAAGTTGAAAATGATCAACTACCTTCCCCCTCCCCCCACAAAAAAAGAAAAGAAAAACAAAGAGTCAACTTTGTACCAGGAATGTCTTTACCTATTTAAGTTTGAAGTATAATATCAGAATGATAGCAAAAACGAGGGCAGTAACTATGCAGGAAATTGTCCACTTATTTTTGTTCATCCTCCTTGTCATATTGGTTAAAATTCTTTTGCTTCTCCCTATGTTATCATCCACACCATGAAGCTGCAAACAGAGGAAGATAAGAATAAAAGCAACAATTTTACATGATTATGTTGAACTCATTTTGGTGCTGATGAAAAGGCGAATGAAGGTTTTTTTTTTTTTTTCTTTCCGTAATTTCAATAAGAAAAACAAACTACAGATTTGCAACTGGGGTATAGGATACCCACTTGATATTGCTGTCACAATGTGGCATATCTTTCAGTGGAAAAAGAGTTCAAGGCTAATGAAATGCTGAAAGCATTCGATGTATTTTAGGATGAGAAAGAGTAACTACAAAAGGAAAGACAAAGAGACTAACTAAAGTATTTATCGACAGTTTTCAACATAATCAGAAGGATTACCGTGTCATGGGCATGCAAAAGCGACTGTCTCTGAGAATGCAAGTCTTCTAGGATTGAGACACCAAGGTCTTCAGTTTCGAGCATAGTTCTTTGACTATCCTTAATCCTGTTACTCATATTGCCTAATCTCTCTGTAGTGGTCATTAGTCTAGTTCTTTGATCAGCTGAGACCTAAAAAATATGTTTCATCCTCAGTATTAGAAGATTGCTCCATTAACTCCAAAAATTTCAGAGAGGAAGGGAAGATAAAGCAAATAGATTTGAAAACTTAAACATCAGCGCAGAAATCCACATTTTAGCAAACTCTCCCCAAAACATTAGTTATCAAATCAGTACATGCTAACATGGAATTTTTATTTTTCCTAAACTGGCTATATTTGAGAATGCTTTGAACCATGGCATAGATACTTTTGGATGGTTAGAATAACTTCCTATTAATCTACCATTCACTACAATTTAGAAGCATTTTTCAAAAGCAAAAGAATTAAGAAGTGTTTTTAAAGAAACAATTGATAGGCGATTTATCAAATGCAATTGATTTAAACACTTTATACTCAACCAGTCAACCTCTCAAAACACATTTTCTTTCTTTAATTACACTCCACATGCTTTCTCCCACTAACTGTTCTCTCTAACTTTTTCTACACACACCTTGTCCTCATTAATCTCTCTTACACGGTTTCTCTCAATAATTTCTAATTACTCAGACTTTCACACATACCTACAAGCAACAGTCAACCAATATATAGCTTGACCATGTTCTCAATTCTTGGTGGATTGCCAGAACTAGAACTAACAAGTAATGGTTAGTACTGTTATTGGTTTTTTTTAATATCCGTAAGTTTTTTGGTCGGCTTACGCGCACCTCGACTAATCTCCCAGGACAATCTGCCTAACCTTACAAAATGCTTAGGACACTTGTAAAATATTAAATCTTGGGTAGGTGACCATCATGGATTGAACCCATGATCTTTTAGCCCTTTATCAAAGTCATGCCCTTTATTTACCACTAGGCCAACCTATACTATTAAAGGTTTCTTGAACTCCGCTGCTTTAACAACAAATGGCTTAAACTTTTTTATACACAAACAAGTAAACAACTTCCAATATTTTAAGAATCATCCATAGAAGAAAAAAAAGAAGAGTAAATATGCATTCTCCAGGATGTAGGGTTAATCACGTCTCTGCATATGACAACAATTTGCAAGAGGTCAAGCAACTAAATATATCCATACATTGAGGGTATCAGCCAATCCAGATTCCAGCAACTCATCGCGTGCAGCTGCATTTAAGTTGCCAAAATTAATTCGTTGTACTTCACTTTTCAGATTGTTCAAATCTGATTTATATTCCCTTAGCTTAGCAAGAAGAACAGCCTTTACACTGGGCTGCAAACTCCTGGCGTCGAGATTCATTTTCCGAATCTAAAGAATTGCAATAAGCTTTAGGTCAATCCAATAATTTAGTGTAGAAGTCCAATTTAATTAGTGCCAAAAGTTTGTACAAGTACCAGAGATTCGGCTTCATCTATACCACTTTTTATCTCAGAAAGCTTTTGCTTCTTCTGCTCTGCAGAATTACGAAGGAAAGAAAAAAAAAATCAAACTCCAAAAGTCGGTCCAAGAAAATCGCAGAATTCAACATACTTGAGAGACCAAAACGAACATGGATACTCAGAAAAGAAGAAATGGATGGTGATACCTCCGTCTAGGGCACTGGCGGAGCTGCACTTTCTGGAAAGATTGGCAGAAAGCTCGCAATATTGACGCTCGTAACCTTCGAATACCTCGCTCATGGTGTCCGGAGTTTTAAAAAGCCCTCAGTACAACTGTTGAGGCCAGTAATTCTCTTAGAATTCAACCGGTAGACGATAAAGAGAATCTAAATTTGATAAAGCTGAAAAAGCCTTTTCTTTTGCTCTGGACATAGTCAAGAGAACAAACCTGATATCGATGGAGGTCGGAAAGGTCGGAAAAAGTGACAGAGATCGCCGGAGAAGCAGGTCGGTGGCGGAATCGGAAAGAGGAAAAGAGGAAGCAAGCGTGTGTTGAACTTGACTTTGGGAAAAGAGATAATTAAATCAACTTTAATAATACTTTGTTGGAATTTTGAAGAAAAGATCTAATTTGCATAGGAATAAAGGTTTCCCCGTAGAAGCGAAAACCTATATTTCATAAATATTTGACATATAAACCAATATATGAAATACATCATAATATATAAATTTTCATCAATTTCATTTATATCTTAATACATAAAGTCTAAATAAAAAAATACTCTCATTTATATCAAATAAACAAATACATATAACAAAGTATCTATATATATATATATATATCACAGTATATATAAACAAATAGGAAAAAAAAATAAAACTAAAAGTTGAATTGGGTCCTCCGTTTGTCTATTCTTAATTCGTCGTCACCGTTCATTTACTCCATATCCGCCATCGTCATCCATTTGTTTCGAATCCATCATTGTCGTTCGTCTATTTTTAGTCCACCATCAATGTTCTTGTCTCATCCCGTCGACGGATCGTCTCACGCCATCCGTCTCTCACTTGTAACTCACACCGCCGGAAGGAGAAAAAAGAGGAGAAAAGAGAGGGAGGAAGAAGAAATGGCTTTGAAGAGAAAGTAGTATATATATATATAGATATATAACATAAGTGAGGGCTAAATTGTAAATAGCCACGGATATTAATGAAAATAAGGAGATCAATAGTTTTTTTTTTTTTTTTTTTTTTTGTGTGTGTGTAAAAAATGAAATGTTCAAGAATATGGGCCTATTTTTAATAGAAATCCCAAAATAATTGTCATGTGTTTACTCATAAAAATAATAAAATAAGATATATAAAAGCTTGTATCATGAAAGGACCGATACAACTTAAAGTTGATAGTACAAATTCAAGTTAGTTAAAAAAATTTCATGTTAATGAGGTTAGATTTTTAACTCATTTCAAAAGCTAGTGATTTTCAAATAAATTTTATGATTTATTTTTTTTATAGAAAATAAAATAATTTTGAATTCAATAAATCGAGCCTAAGTCAACTAGCTAGCATAATACATATAACCAATATGTTAGGAATTTGAATCTCCCACCTTGCATATGTTGAATTAAAAAATGATTTTGAATTTATGTGATCCAAATTAGGCATAAACAATCCCAAGCCTTGATCAAGTTCCCTTCCCCCAATTCTCAATTTTCTTTTCAAGGAACAACTATGTCACAAAATTCTAGGCTTTCTAATTTTTATTCATTGAAGATCTCACGTTGAAAAAAATCTAAGAATCTCATTACTCTTTCTAAGATAGGTAAGCTAGTCATATCAATAGGTTTCAATAAACATTTCTAAAGATAATGACAAATTTGAGAAACTACAATAACAAAATTTGTTTGTGTTTTTTTTCTTTGAGAAACAAACTTCTTAATCACTCCAAACCCAAACTCCATAAACCTAATCCTCTAAACACAAGTTTTAAGGATATTTATCTAGACATATTTTTCAGTGATTCGATAAGATTCCTTTCCTAAGAGAATTTTGATTTAGATGAATATTTAAATATTCCGTCTAATAAAATTCTAAACTTTTTAGTTTCTATCTATTGAGGATCTCACATTAGAAATATCTAAGACCTTTATAATCTTCATAAGATAGATGAGCTAATTATTGCCAATTGGTTTTGAGATGAAATCCTATGATATCTAGTATTATACCAAAAATCATCCCTTTCACGAAGACATGACCGATTAAACTCGATAAAAACATCCTGGATTCTTCGGAATCCCATTCTTTTTATTTAAAACAAAAGGTTACAAAGCTGGAGAAGATTACAATTGTAGCACAGTGAAGTGCAATTTTTGATGCAGAAATTAGGTTGGTTGTTCTTGTCGAAAGTCGCGGTAGATGTGCCATTTCTGATATCTTTGAGGCCCTGGTAAAACAGGTCTAAGTCGAGGTGCACTTGTGCATTCTGAACAACAACATCCTCTCAACTCGTTCACACACTCTCTACAGCATCTGAAACCAAATCCCATAAACTCATTCCCATATCAAAGCCATTTTGCTTTGGATTTATACCAAAGAGACAAGCACCGATGATCCAAGAGAAGGAATGAAAACTTACAGAAATAGTAGATTGCAGTCAAGATTCGCACAATTACGATGCCTTAATTGAGAAACCTGGGAAGTACAGATATAGCATCTGGCAAAAGCATTATTTGCAGAAAATTGAGGGGTTCTGCATGATTCAGCTTCAGGGTTGTAGGCAGATGGAGGGAGTGAGAGCCGCGAGTCAAACACGAACAAATTTCCAACCCATTGCTCGCTACCTTCATCTTTAAGATAATTAGAGACTCCACCTTTTAAGGTGTAGAGGTTTTGAAACCCTCTTTCCCTGCCACAATGTTAAGAAAGAAATAATCATATCTTTGTGCCACAGGCCACAACACCACCACATCAACACTGTGCCTATGATGTCTATCATATTCATAGTGAATAGGTTGATGGTACAGATTACTCACAGTTTTTTCTTTTTTTGGAAAGAAAAGATAATTTTTTATTGATTAAATGAAAAGAGACTTTACTCAAAATACAAGGATACAAAGCGAAGAGCCCGAAAATTGGAACAATTGAGAGGACCAAGCACTAGAACAAAGAATAGGCAGAAAAATAAAAGTCCCCAATTAAGCAAATATTTTGCAGAGAAAAAATCCACATAAATCTTAGAACGAGAACCTAAATAAGAATTGAATCATCTTGAAGCTTCAAAACGATTGAGCCAATGGAGGGATTATCGTGGAAATCCCATTGAATCCTCTCGAACCAAAAAACTCAATCGTTAGATGAAAGCTTTCTTCCCAGGCATAACACTGAAGTTACATCAATAATATATTACTGGCTGAAGTTACATGAATATATGAAGGCTTCTCACTTTTTGGCAAGACGACAACTACACAGAAATATGTCAAGTACTAGTTTGAAAAGAGTGGGACTGGGAATGTTCTCAAGGAATATTAACAGTTGCATGATTCTAATTACTGAAGTGACTATAGATCTAGTTAGGGAGTTGGAGATCAGGCATAATTTTGTGAGTGAGTAATCTTGGGGCAGAGATAACCCTTTCAAAAGGCTACTATCCATGCAAGTTCTCTTCATATCACAATAGAATTTCGAGTCATTTCCTTATAAACCGGAATCCTATCACAATATCAATCAACGTGTGTAAACATTATGAGGATTTGGCCATGGCCAATGAAAGCTGTATTTTTGTAGAATAAGAAAGTAAAACAGAAATGAATCATATAACCTACATGTTCCACTTGAACACCGATTAAAATAGGAGAATGATCCTAACTTCAACAACAATTAAAGTTGTTTGTCAATTATCAAGCAAAAACTAATGAATGCAAGTGTGCACTGTATCAACTATCCATGTTTGATCTGAAGAAGGTAGAGATATGCAAATTGAGTTACCTTAGAATTGTCGAATATACATCACAACGGATACCGCCCGTGCAATACATCAATACCTCTGTCTTTTCTTTGTCAACATTTGCCAATGGATCAGAAGCAGCATCCTAAATAAACATAGATAGGGCAAGGCAGTAAAATTAACAAACAGAAATCACCACGGTTCCTAATTAAAGCTCCTCAAGTTATCTTTCTTTCTTTCTTTATTTATCCCAATCACAGAGAACACAGAGAACAAATACAAAAGAAGACAGTTATCCCCTCAAAAAGTAGGGGGGAAAAGGCTGTCTTTTACTAAAAGGATGTCAAAAGATGTACTCAACATCAATAGATTGAAATAATGACATCAACTGAAATCCAAATACAACAAAATTTATTCTGAAAATTGTTATAAATGAAATCAGTGACGAGGAAGAAAAGATAGATATGAGCTTAAGGAATTATGCTAGGATTTAATTTTGCAGGAGCTGTTGCTTTTGGTGACTGACTGACTTAACGTCAACTCTTACAACATGTTGCCCAGTTGACTTACCTCAGTTTGGGATAAACCAAAGGATGTGTACCTAAAGCTGTCCATGGTAGGCCGCTGAGCACCTTGGAAATGACCGATATCCCACTCATATCCTGAATATATGCAATTAAAAAGCAATCAAAAGTTATAACAAAGTGAAGTGAAATCAACACTGCAACCAAAATGACGTGCACCTAAAGCTGTCCCACAACCCTCATGGTCTGCCTCCTAGGAAACCAGTTGTGGGTAAGGTCCAAAAACATCTTACTTCCATGTCTCTAAAGGGGGCAAGCATACTCTTATTCAGTCTGAGTAAGCGACATTTTGACCTTCTTTCATTCTTACAAGCAAATATTTTTTTTATATAACAATTGCTTTTCTATACGAGGATCCAAAAGAAAAAAAACCCACAAAAACCCCACTAAAGAGAAGATTTCCAGCTGGGTAAAATAAAGCCTAGAGAATAATTACAAAAGACCTTCAAAACCGAAGCCCAAAGAGAAACATGAAACCTCACCAAAGACCTTACCTCGTATAGTCCCTCTCCACACCCCTAAACACACGATTATTCATTTCCCTCAAAGATCTCAAAATAAAGCGCACACACCCCACAAATCACAGAAAACTACCTTTCTCTTTGAAAGGCGAACAAAGGAGGAACTCCTCGATCCTCAACCACACATCCTTTTGGCAAGCAAGCGAAAAATTAAACTCCTGCAAGAAATTGTTCCAAACGGATCTCAAAAACCCGCACTCTCAAAGAAGATGATCCAGGTTTTCCTCCCCCTTCCGACAAAGGATGCAACAAAAAGGACCCATTAACGAATGCATCTTTCTCAAAATCCTATTCATCGTATTCACACGACCAAGCAAAACTTGCCAGGAGAAGAACTTAACTTTCTTAGGAATCTGAATCCTCCATAAATCATCAAAGACCGTCTTAACAAGACTCATTTTGTGGCTGGTTGGATCTAAATATATTGAAATATAATTGTGAAGAAATACAAGATAACCCAAGTATTAAGGAACTTGGAACCTCCTCTTGTGTGACACACTCAAGCCCTAGACCACTCCGCAGAATTCTCTAACTTCCTCACTTGCCCTCCTATTTATAACTGTTAAAAGAGAGAGAGAGAAAGAGAAGACACAAGGTTTACGTGGTAAAGAGTCTCCGTTTTATTAATTTTTTACCTAATGTGAGAGGTACAAGATGATTCTTATTTATAGGCTCCAACAAGCCTAAATACAGAAAAGGAAAGAAAAATTGGGTAAAGTAAATAACTATAATACCCCTAGGACTATAATACCCTTAGGACTATAAATAACTACAATACCTCTAGGACTATAAACAATCAACTAAGTCCCTTATTTCTAACACTCCCTCTCAAGTTGGGGCATAGATATCAATCAGACCCAACTTGCTAATGCAAGAGTCATAATTTTGCCTGAGTAACCCTTTAGTGAGAACATCTACAACTTGTTGATTTGATAGAATATGTGGAATACAGATACTGTCATTGTCCAGTTTCTCTTTTATAAAGTGTCTGTCAATCTCCACATGTTTCATTCGATCATGTTGTACTGGATTATTAGCGATGCTTATAGCAGCTTTATTATCACAATAGAGATTCATAGGTTCACACCATCTTAATGAAGATCAGATAGTACTTTCTTCAACCAGATTTCTTCACAAATTCCTAAACTCATAGCTCTATATTCAACCTATGCACTACTTCTAGTAACTACAATTTGCTTCTTACTTCTTCAAGTAACCAGGTTACACCACATAAAGGTACAGTATCCTCAGGTAGACTTTCTGTCAGTCATTGATCTGCCCAGTCAGAGTCAATATAGGCCTCAATACATTTCCTGTCAGTTTTTATGAACATTAGACCTTTACCAAAAGTGCTTTTCAAATATCTCAGAATTCGATTCACAACTTCCATATGCTTTTCATAAAGTGCCTGCATAAATTAACTGACAAGACCGACAACATAGGAAATGTCTGGTCTGGTATGTGATAAGTAAATTAACTTACCCACTAGACGCTGATACCTTTCTTTATCAATTGGAACTTTATTAACAAAATCTCCCAGTTTAGCATTGAATTCTATAGGAGTGTCAGCAAGTCTACATCCAGTCATACCTGTTTCTTTTAACAAGTCAAGTATACTTCCATTGTGAGACAGAGATTCCTTCTCTTGATATGGCCACTTCTATTCCAAGGAAATACTTTAAATTCCCAAGGTCTTTGATTTCAAACTCGTATGCCATCTTCTTTTTCAGTTTGGTGATCTCATCAATATCATCTCCTGACAAGACAATATCATTCACATACACGATTAGGACAGCAATTTTCCTAGACACTAACCTTTTTGTGAACAATGTATGGTCAGAGTGTCATTGAGTGAACCCTTAGGACTTAACAAAGGTAGTAAACCTTTCAAACCAAGCTCTCGAGGACTACAAGGACTTCCTAAGTTTACACACCTAATGATCAAACTGAGCTTCAAAACTTGGAGGAAGGCTCATATACACCTCTTCTTCTAAATCACCATTTAGAAAGGCATCTTTCACATCAAGTTGGTGGAGAGGACAATCTTTATTTACTACAACAGAGAGAAGAATCCAAATCGTGTTTAACTTCGCTACAGGAGAGAGTTTTTGAATAGTCTACCCCAAGTAAACCCTTTTGCTACAAGTCTGACCTTGTACCTATCTAAAGTACCATCAGATTTATACTTTAGAGTGAACACCCACTTGCACCCAACTATTTTATGTCCTTTTGGGAGAGTAACAAATCCCACGTATTATTCTTTTCAAGAGCTCTCATTTCTTCCATAACGGCAATCTTCCACTCTGGAATCTCCATAGCCACATGTATGTTTTTTTGTATTGTTGCTATGTCAAGACTGGCAGTGAAAGCCCTGAACTTAGAAGACAAATTACTGTAAGATAGAATGCTATACATAGGATACTTAGTGCAAGACCTGGTGCCCTTTCTCAAGGTAATTGCCATGTCAAGAGAGCATCATAATCCCCAAGTTTGTCTGACTTCTCATCTGCTTTCCCACCTGTAGTAGGATTCTGATTACACGTTTCAGGTCGAGGTAGAATTTCACTCTCTTGTGTTTCTGTTGTATAGTCGCATCACTGTCTGCCACCCTGTTATTTTCTAGAACTAACACATCAGTCCTGTCATTCTCAGTTACATCCATAATATCATCCTCAACACACAAATCGTTATTATCAGGAACACACTCAGTAGTACCTTGAGCTTGTTTTGGTTCAGATTCATGAACCGAAGCCGACAGAACAATCGGGGACTCAATTTCCTTTTGAAGATTCTTCCTGTAGTATGTTAGCGAAGGGACCTGTTTAGTAGGTAGAACAATGTCATGGGAACTCAAAATGAGCTCATGAAGATTAATAGGGACTGAGGATGTTGACCAGTTAGTCTCTTCACTAGTACTCTCCTCCTAAAGATGACTAACATGGAAGAAGGGTTTATCCTCAAGGAATGTGACATCTATGGAGATAAAGTTTTTTCGGAAAGATGGATGGAAGCATTTATAACCTCGCTGGTGAAGAGGATATCCAAGGAAGATACATTTCTGAGCATGAGGGGTAAACTTAGTTTGATTAGGGCCATGACTATGGACAAAGACAGAACACCCAAAAACTTAGAGAGGAACATCAAGAATGAGTCATGTGGTCGGGTACGACTCCTTGAGGCATTCAAGAGGGATTTAGAGTTGGAGAACATGAGAAGGGATTCAATTAATAAAATGAGCTGCAGTAAGAACTGCATCTCCCCACAAATAAGATGGAAGAGAGGTAGATAGCATGAGAGATTGGGCAACCTCGAGGAGTTGACGATTTTTCCTTTTAGCCACTCCATTCTATTGAGGTGTACAGGCACACAAACTTTGGTGAACAATGCCTTTGGAAGACAGAAATTCACGAAGAGTATTATTGAGAAATTGAAGACCATTATCACTTCGAAGAATAGCAATTTTAGTATTGAATTGAGTCTCGATAGTGGTGTAAAATTGTTGAAATATCGACAAAACCTCTAACTTGTCAGTGAGAAGAAAGACTCACGTAAGACGGGTATGATCATCGATAAATGCCACAAACCTGATTTTCCTGAAGAGGGTGGTAACACTAGAGGGACGGAGAGAAATGAGATATATGGTTAGAGAGAAACAACATACTATTTAGAGGGATGGAGAGAAATGAGGAGGATTTTTTTTTACAAGAATCAACAACTTTCAAAGGAGGATGTTTGAGAATTGGTCAAGCTTCACGTTTCTCTTTCGGCATTGATTATTAAGGTTTTTAGTAATTACCCTTTAGGTCTCATTTTGCTCGATTGGAGCCCATTTTTGTTTTAGTTTGACTCGTTTTGATTGCATTTTTTTAATATTCTCCTTATATTCTTTCATTTTTCTTTTCAATTAAAGTCTAGTATTTCATCAAAAATATAACAAAAATGCAACTAAAATGCCCAAACACCAAAGTTATTGGAACAAAGCATCTTTGTCTTAGTTCCTCAAAATCCATCAAAGAGTTGTTTCAATTTAATTTCCAAGGAAAGAACTGAAAGTAAAAGAACTCTAGTCAAGGAATGGTAGCCCAGGACTCTACCAGGCCTAAAGTAACTTTGATGAGTATATTAATTTCATATTGTTACTTCCGTATTGAAGGGAACATGGAGAAAAATATTACTTTCAGGGAATATTTAAATATATAATCACTTTTACAAGAAAATTGAGTGACAAAAGATTTTACACGTACCATTTCTAATATCCAATAAAATATAATTTGTATCGCTATTGTTGTTCATTGTTTCCAACCTTTCTCTCCACTCAGATGGAGTTAGAGGAGTTGCTCGCTTTGATGGGTCAAGTAAGGGAAGATGTGAAAATTCTCCTTCCAACTGAGAAAAAGAAAGCTTACAAGTTAGCAAATTTTCTCCTCACTCCCCACGGATCAACAAATTAGAGCTAAGTCATTCAAATAGTTGTCTTGTACAGTAATTTTAGTAGTAATAGAGCAACTACAGAAGAAAAGCAAAAAAAAATCTACAAAGCGTAGACAAAGTCAAAAGAGAAAGGAAAGAAGAAACAAGAAACAACAAAAAACAGAACCTAACCGAAGAACAAGGCAGAAGAAAACAGCAGAATAAAGAAAAAATAGCCCAATAAGCTACAAGAAAGCCCCCCAATTGCTACAAATAGCTTAAAAAGGGTCTAAAAATGAGTATTGAAAATGAGCACCTACAAGGAGCTTTAATCTTGATAATTTTCAAACGGTTTAACCATGAAGAGGAACTATCTTAAAAAATGGTCAGGTTTCTTTCCAACCAAAGCTACAAAAGGATGGCTCACATAATTGCTATCCGTAGGATATTGAAAACAAACAGTTTGGGTACTCTAGAAAGAGGAGGAGGGGGGGGGAGGAACTAGAACTGAAGCTCAACAAAGGAAAAAGGTAGGTGAGATAACAAGACTAAAGGATAGAAGGGGTGCAACAAACAATCCAGCGGTAAACTTAAACAATGAAATCCATTTTGAAGAAAGTGATTTTACTTACTTGTACAAGTGAGGGCTTATAACGCAACCTCAACAAAGGAAAAAAGTAGGTGAGATAACAAGACTAAAGGATAGAAGGGGTGCAACAAACAATCCGGCGGTAAACTTAAACAATGAAATCCATTTTGAAGAAAGTGATTTTACTTACTTGTACAAGTGAGGGCTTATAACGCAACCTCAACAAAGGAAAAAAGTAGGTGAGATAACAAGACTAAAGGATAGAAGGGGTGCAACAAACAATCCAGCGGTAAACTTAAACAATGAAATCCATTTTGAAGAAAGTGATTTTACTTACTTGTACAAGTGAGGGCTTATAACGCAACTTCAACTTTGGAAATGCATGGCCATTTATTGCTGGAGAAACTTGAACTAGGATATCGGAAAATCTGGGATCTTCTCTTAACCAGTTAGCATAAGCAAGAGCATGTTTTGATGGCCCACTGTACTGAACCAACAATTATATGATTAGCATCCAAAGAAAAACAACAATAAATAGAAAATAAATAAGAGATGATTAATGATTAGAATGGATTGAAAAAGTAAAACTAGTGCCATTAGGTATTTGATCTTGGTGTTTAAGGTTCAAAGATTGACATAAAATTATTTAGCCAGGATTACAGAATAATATTTCACCTGTTTATGCATATTACTGTTAACAAGCATCTGAAAATATGGAGAATTCAAAATGAAAAAACAGATACGAAGCAAAAAGATAATAAAGAAGCTGCGAGCCTGCAAGTTGAAATGCCCACAAATATCAATTTCCAGCCCTTCTGCAACACTCAAACAAACGAGAAATGCTGCTACGGTAAATAATATTAGAATATAACCTTGAGAGACAAATCAACTTTCTTTGCACTTTAAGTAATGATATATAACTTAACTATGACATGTGACCATGAGAAAATACATATATGATTCGAAAATGAACACTTTGGTAAATTGTTACTGCAATTCAATCCAAAACTGATTTTTACATTTGCAAGATGGGGAATTGGCCCATTACTCTTTTAGGAATGCCCTTGGGATGAAACTCAATGAGATGCTCATCGCGGTTGTATAAGATTCATGCAAGAATAGAAAAGTGAAAATCAACTCTTATCAACTAGATTCTCCATGGTTTGCCTTTGCCATCCTATAATTGACCATGTTCAAGCTCCCTCGAGGAGTTTCTATAGATAGGCATGTGAATGACTCTCATTCAGAGAATCAGGAAAACATGGAAACAATGAAAATACCATTCGGAACACAATACCTGTGCGTTAATTCCTTGTTCATTAAGGTAGACTCGTCCATGTATATCCAAGTCCTAAACAAACCAGATCGTACATAAGTACATTACAAGTTTCGCTCATAACTAATTACCCAAATCACCATTTCTAAATTTTGTGAAGAGAAAATGCGGATTAAATATACTTGGAGGAAAGAAGAATAAAACTAGAAATTACCCTCATGAAGTAGAGATGCTTAGAGACCTCAGCTTCGGGATCTTCAATGAACACAAAATGGTAGAAATTAACAACTACAAAATCTTCGTCCGAAGTATCGGGAAGAAGCTGACGATGTTCCTCGTTTGGGCCTAAGTTTGATAGAGAGACCGAAAGAAAGGTGTTGGGTTGAGTTAAAGGGGCCGAGGAAACTGCAATTTGCCTTGGCTTCCATTTCCGGCGATGAAACGGAACCTTGATGGCGCTAATAGTGAAACCGATAGTACAAAAAAAGGTTGGTCTGTGGATAAGATTAATTGTAGCCATGGCCGCCGCTTGAGTACTGTTCCACATCGTCAGTTACAGTGGCAACGGCAGCTGCAGAGTAATTGGAAGCTACAGAGCATTCCCATAGGAATGGTGGTCGTTTCACTTTGCTCAATCTCCAAAAAAAAAAAATTAAAATATTGGTCATTGAATTTTTTGGAATTTTCAAAATAATAATAATCAAGAAAACATATTAGTCTTCGAAATTGCTTCTAATTAATTCATTTTAATTGAGACGTGGAGGTTCAAATTATTCGAGGGTGGAGCTTTAAACCTTTAAGAGGTATTTGGGGGTAAAGACTATAATAATCATTTCTTGCTACAGTAAATATTATTTTAAAATACGTAATTAGCTACAGTCAACACTATTTTAAAAACCCCCATTTGCTACAATATTTACTATTTGCTACAGTTTTTACTATTTTGCATTTTTCATTTTTTTTATAATGTTTACTATTTCTTTCTCAAACTAAAATAGTTTACACTTCAAACACATACTACTATAACTCAAACTAAAATAATCTACTATCACACCCCTTCTCGAATTACCCTCCTAATCCGAGAAGAAGTGTGAATACAACAATTGTCAACCCTCTTATGATAGTTACTGCCAACATACTTCCATGAACCAACGCCTTTGGTACCTAATAAACATATTATATCTTATAGCGAAATATTACCCCATAGTCAACGCAACTTAACATACAAATTTTCATACAACAAAACACTTATTCACATATATCATAGTTTAAGGGTCCAAAAGTCTATTTACAACAACCATAAAACTCTACCCTGGCTTCCCATAGTATGAACTTAAGACTCAAGCTTAATTAAGACATGATGAGCCACCTGTTGGGTTTTATATCCTGAAACTCATGGTTTGTAAACAATAAAAGTTATTTTGAAAATTCAATAAGTTATTATTGAATATATGAATTGCTTATTTCGTTTTATAAATAAATCCAATAAACTAAAAGATCCATGACTATTACATGAGTACTTGAACTTTTTGTGGAGACATAAAAGTGAATCAAGTTTGAGTAAATAGTCAAAATGATCTATAGTATATGAATAAGGTTGGGTGTCTTTTTCTGGTAACACTATTGGATGCGGTCCGTTCTATAGTTGTTACAAGGAGTTGTAAAGTGCCACAGACGATGTGATCCTAATTCGTACATGTTATGACATAAGGAGTGGGAGCGTCCTATGCAATGGATTTGTACAAGATTGGACCACGAAATCATACACTCTTACTTTATAACGCTATTTACTGTTTAAGACAGACTATTTCAAAGTGATGATCTAGGTAACTTGACCTTAATCCTGAGCTAACTATGAACTCCTGTATGGATTATCCTTAGATTTGCATAGGTGAGGGTTGGTTCAACAGCGCCGGCTCAATAAACCTCCATTTTAGGGGTAAGAACGGGTAGATAGCTGGGGACATAGGGTGCAAAATGGAATTCTCTCCTACCCGCTTTCAGGGATAGTAAAGAGGTTGTTCCCTTAAGTGCTGGCTCCGGGTCTTGAACAAAGAGCCCCACCCTCTCATTGGCCCAAGAGGAACTCGGTTTGTTGATTAGATCATAAACCAATTATTCATTAGAGGATCGGTGAGATTTAAGGAATAAGAGGTAATCTCGGGGGTAAACAGACATTTGACCCAATCGTTATTACGAACAACCTATGAAGGGTTAACTTACTGATCATGGTTATATCAAGTGGACATAATATATCTATAATGAGGGGAATGCAACTATGGGCTTTAGAGGAGTGACTCATTAGTCAACAAATGAGGGTTAATTTGATGTAAAGAGTTTAGCCAATCAATCTTGGATCGTTGGAGCCCATGATCTATAGGTCCACGAGGTCCCCCTACTTGCTCGTAAATGGATTAGCCTTAGAGTAGCATGATAAGTTAATTTGAAACGTTCAAATTAGAATTAAGGGAATTAGTAATTATATAAGATATAATTACACGTTTAATTTTGGAATTAAACAGAATTAGAGAATCAATTAATATTTAAATATGATTTAAATATTAAATTCATGAATAGGGATTCATGAGGTGGAATTTGTGTTGATATTAAATAATTAGAATTAATTACATTATTTAATTATTTATTTTAATTTTATTAGAAAATTAATTTTGTAAAATTAATAAAGTTTTCAATTTTTTAAATCAAATTGATTTTAGAAATCGTTTTGAAATTAGAAAAAATTGGAAAAACACAAATTTGGAAAAGTTGGTTTTCACACTAATCCTACTTGATTTTTTATTCAAATCTCCAAGCATGAGCTGCTCCTCATGCAATCTTCTCCATTGCATGATTGTCCTGCAATAAATAGAGAAGATTGAAGTGGAAATCGGGGATGCATCAGTTGAGTTTTTGCTAAACTTGAGTTGAAGAAGGTGTTCTTCAAGAGGGTGCAACAGTGAGCTTCTTCTCTAAATTCCCTTCATTCAAGCTTATTTTGAGTCTCATAACTCAATCTAAGACTCCAATAGAATAGTAGAGAAGACCTTGAGGTGGTTCACAAGAATATTTGGAGAAGATTTGCAACTAAATTTGAGACTCAAAAGGTTCTACAGATGTATGACTTGAAACCCTCTTATTATTGTATAAGCATGCTTTATTTATAGCCAAAATTAATGAATTAGAATACTTATTGGTCCTTGTTTCTTCCGCTGCATGCTGTTATACTCCTGCACCATCTAATCTTCCAGTTCTCTGAGGTTCTTGAGAAATGACTGACTGAAAGAACTACTAGGTCTCGGGACGTCAACTGCTACTTGGGGGGAAAACATTAAAAAAGGGTAAGTTGAAACTGCCTAATGAGTGACTTCTTTAAAATAAGCATACTTTCATAAACTCATGATATAAACATGTTTATAATAAAACATTTTCATTATCATCCCAGGGTTCGGAAATAAAAACTAGAAAGTATAAAATCATAGCATGTAACACCCTGGAATAAAACTCATCATCATTCCCTGTAAAAAACTTGTACTCCTTTATCTGAACATGCGGGAGAGCCTTTTTGCTTAATCCCTAGTAACCTTAGCTGAGAGAGAGCCCTTTTGCTCGATCTCATCCATAAATCTTACGTGTACGTAGAACTATGTAGAATCCAGCTTACCTTACCATACCTTCAATAGCAAGGATCATTGTATAGTTAGGTACCTTACCATACCTTCGATACCAATACTTAGGAGTAGATTTCATATCAAACATACATGCTAACATAAAAAATGTTGGGTTGTATGTCCTAAAACTCACAGTTTGTAGAGTTAAACATTTTCTATTATCAATAAAGATGTTATTCAACATTTCTTCAATAAAGTTATTATTGAATTTGTAAATTGCACTCGTAAAAACTAAATCCAATAAACTAAGATCCATGGCTATTACATGAGTACTTGAACTTTATGTGGAGACATAAGAGTGGAACATGTTCGAGTAAATAGTCAAAATGATCTATAGTATACGAATAAGGTTGGGTGCCTTATTATAGTAACACTATCGGATGCGACCCACTCTATAGTTGTTACAAGGAGTTGTAAAGTGCTACAAATGAAGTGATCCTAATTCGTTCATGTGGTGACATGAGGAGTGGAGGCATCTTGTGCAATGAGTTTGCGTAAGATCGGATCAAGAAATAAGCCACTTTTACTTTATAATGTTGTTTACTATTTAAGACTATGCTTTATTAGCCAGAATATACTTAAATAAACATTTACCCAAAACCGTATACAATACTTCAGTGGGAGATTAATAACATATACGATATATTGTTCTTAGCTCTCACGTCCCTAAGAGTTCACACCGTGAGATCCATGCAGCGCTTCGTGTCACTTTGGAAGTAACCTCCATTCGGAAAGTGTTTGCATGGGTCAATATCAAGGTGAATAGGGGAAGTAGTTCATAGTAAGTGGGTGAAGGATGTGTGTCAACGTGTCCTGTGGTCTCTTCCATTAGTTTGGACCGTGACAGTCCTATATTGTGCTTGCTTGTTGACTTTATACGATCTATGCTAGTCGTTTTTATGGTGACTATCCCCTCGGAGGTTTGTAACTTAGGATTCGAAACAACTCAAACTCTAGAAATGGATAGAGTCTCTTAGGTTGATTCCCAACTATGGCTCCCCAATTCGGTAGCATCGTTGGGGCCACTAACCTCTGAGATCTAAAATGACGAGTCACACTTATGAGAATTACTAAGTGTTAGTATATTTTAGACCAAAGAAACAATAGCTAAAAGATTTTATTAGAGTATGAGTTACTCTGGTAATAGTGATTAGCTGAGATTGTCTCAATTCAAAGGATGAATAACAGACTGTCCCTTGGTAGATGTTGCTCTAAACCTCTAAAGTATCGTTGCAATAAGAATAATGATAGGTACATTATTATTTTTACTAAACCTGATTGGATAATAGCAATTCACTAATAAAATTTGTTTATATTTTCAGCATGACTAGTTTTTAGTATAATTACTTGCTTCGAGAAGCTTAATGGGGACAATTATGTTATGTGGAAATCAAACTTGAACACAATACTGGTAGTCGATGATCTTAGGTTTGTTTTAACTGAGAATTGTCCTCAAAACCCTGACTCAAACACAAATCGAACAATTTGGGATGCATATGACAAGTGGACGAAGGCAAATGAAAAATCCAGAGTCTATATTCTTGCCAGCATATTTGATGTTTTGGCTAGGAAACACGATGGTATGCGTACTTCTAAAGAGATTATGGAATCTCTGCAAGGGATATTTGGACAACCGTCCTTCTCTCACAGACATGATGCCATCAAGTACGTTTATAACTGTCATATGAAATAAAGGACCTCTGTTAGAGAACATGTCCTGGAGATGATGGTCCATTTCAACGTGGCAGAAGTAAACATAACTGTCATTGATGAGAAAAGTCAAGTCAACTTTATTCTAGAGTCTCTTTCGAAGAGCTTCTTACAGTTCCACACAAATGAGATGATGATTAAAATAGAATATAACTTGACTACTCTTTTCAATGAGCTTCAGACTTATCGATCCCTCTTGAAATTTAAGGGACATGAAACGGAGGTAAATGTTGCCACCACAAATAAGGTCAATAGAGGATTGTTCTCTAGGACAAAGTCTGGCTCTTCTTCTTCTAAGAACAATAATGTTCTGCTGAAAAAGGGTAAGAGGAAAGGGAAAACTCATACTAACCATAAAGGATGGGCTAAAGTTGTAGATAAAGGAAAATGTTTCTACTACAATGAGGATGGGCACTGGAAAAGAAACTGCCCAAAGTACCTTGCAAAGAAAAAAGCCAAACAAGCAAAACAAGGAAACTAGTTTATGAAGAATGCATACAGAAGGTGAGATAATTCTCAGGGTTTTGAACATGAAAGGTTATCTCAGCAAATTAGTGGGAGTTTTTGAAGCTATTATCCGGAGATAAATTCATTATATTAGATAATGTACTTTTTGTTTTTGAAATGAAAAGAAATCTTATATCTATCTCTGGTTAGAACAATTGTACAAAATATCTTTTGACGTAAATGAAGTGTTCATTAGCAAAAGAAGTATTTTTATTTGTTCTACTAGAAAATAACTTATATGTTAAAACCAAAAGGCCAATATTGAGATATTTAAAATGACTGAAATACAAAACAAAAGGCAAAATGGTTTCTTCAAGTGCATATCTTTGGAACTTAAGCCTTGACCACATTAATCTCAATGAGATTGAGAGATTGGTTAAAAGTAGTCATCTAAACTAGTTAGAAGACAAATTCTTACCTCTATGTGAGTCTTGTCTTGAGGTTAAAATAAATTAAAAGATTTTGTTACAAGAAAAGGACTTAGTGCCAAATAACCTTTGAAACTTGTGCATTCAGATCTCTGTAGTTTGATGAATGTCAAAGTATGAGGAGAGTATGAATATTTCATTAGATGATTATTCAAGGTATGATTATGTTTACTTAAATTAATCATAAGTCTGGAGCACTTGAAGTGTTTAAGGTATATAAGACTGAAGTGGAGAACTTGTTAGGTAAAACATTTAAAACACTTTGATCAGATCGAGGTGGAGAGTATATAGACCTTAGATTTCAGAACTATGTGATAGAACATGGAATCCAATCACAACTCTCTGCACATGGAGCCTTAGTAGAATAGTGTATCGGGAAGAATAAATAAAACCTTATTAAACATGGTTCAGTTGATATATGAGCTACGCTCAGTTGCCTAATTAGTTTTGGAGATACTTAATAGAGACTGCTATATACTTTTGAACATAGTTTCCATTAAGAGGATTTCTGAAACTCCATATGAGTTATGGAGATGTCGTAAAAGTTGTTTATGACATGTTAAAAGTTGTTTATGTTATTTTAAAATTTGGGGACGACCAACACATGTGTTGGTGCAAAACCCTGAGTAAATGGACGCCGTTCAAAAGTATGCCTATCCGCAGGCTACCCAAAAAATGAATACTTCTTCAAAGAAAATAAAGTATTTGTATATACAAATGTTGCTTTTCTTGAAGAAGATCACAAGAGAGATCATCAATCTTATGATAAGCTAGTATTGTGTTAAAGTTTCCATAGAAGTTACCGAAAATCAATAAGTGTTGTTGATTTAGCTGTTCTTATAGTAAGAGTTGTTAGAACTAGTCAGATGCATCTTTCTCAAGAGTTGAGAGTGCCTCAATGTAATGGGAGGGTTGTGTGACAGTCTGACCATAACATGGTTTTACTAGAAACTCATGTCATCAATATTTGATAATGGCATCGAGAATCATCTCAAAGAGTTGAGGATATAAGATGCATTCTATATATATTTGAAGTTAGAAATCTGTTATATTCTAAGAAGTTTACAAGGTCCTCACGGCTAAAGTGTTTGAGGGTCACCTAGTGAGGTCTAGGACTACAAGTTTTATAATCTAGGGCCAATGGGAGAAAAACCCATGGGTATATGATGCCTAGTGAAGATAAACCATGGGTATGTGATGCTCTAGTTTATTGAATTTCTCTCCAAAACTCAAACAACTCAACATTATGTAAATACATGTGTTACCACTGGAGTTTTAGTCCAAGTGGAAGTTTGTTGAGTTTTATGTCCTAGAGCTCATGGTTTGTAAACAATAAGCTTATTATGATATCAATCAAGATGTTATTGAGGTTTTATTCAATAAAGTTGTTATTGAATGTATGAATTACTCATTTTGTTTTAGAAAGAACCTAAATCAAATAAACAAAGATCCATAGCTATTACATAAATACTTGGTCTTTATGTAGTGACATAAAAGTGGATCACGTTCGAGTAGATAGCCAAAATGGTCTATAGCATACTGATAAGGCTGGGTACCTTATCCTAGGGATAATATCAAATATGGCCCACTTTGTATTTAGTACAAACGATGTGATCCTGAATCGTTCATGTAGAGACATGCGAGTGAGGGCGTCTTATACAAAGAGTTTGTATAAGACTGGACCAAGAAATAAGTCACTCTTACTTTATAACGTTGTTTACTATTTAAGGCTGACTATTTCACAGCAATGACCTAGGTAACTTGCCTTTAATCCTGAACTAACTATGAACTTCTGTTTATTCGAGATTATCCTTAGATTTGCATAGATAAGAGTTGGCTCAACAATGCTAGCTCAATAAGCTTCCCATTTCAGGGGTAAGATTGGGTAGATAGTTGAAGATATAGGGTGCAAGACGAAATTCACTCATATCCGCTTTTAGGAATAGTAGAGAGGTGGTTCCCTTAAGTGCTGACTTCAGGTCTTGAACAAGGAACCTCACCATCTCATTGGCCTGAGAGGGACTCAGTTTAGTGATTGGATCACAAACCAATTGTTCATTAGAGGATCAATGAGACTTAAGAAGCAAGATGTAATGTCGGGGGTAAAACAGTTTTTGACCCAACAGTTATTACGAACAATCTATGAAGAGTTGACTTACTAATTATGGTTATCGAGCGGATAGAAATATATCTACATTGAGAGGAATGCAACTACTGGGCTTTAGTGGAGTGACCCAGTTGTTAACAAATGTTGGTTAATTGGGTTAAAGAGTTTAGCCAGTTAATCTCGGATTGTTGGAGCCCATGATCTGTAAGTCCATGAGGTTCCCCTACTAGCTCATATCGAACTAAACCTTAGAACAGTGTGACGAACGAATTTGAAGTGTTCAAATTCGACTTTTGAAGCAAAGCGTTAACTATATATGATATATTTAACCTAATGTTTAATTGTGAATTAAACATAAAGAGAGAGAAAATAGGAGATATTTAAATAAGATTTAAATATTAAGATTATTAATAAGGATTCATATTGATTGGGATTAGTGTTGGATTTAATAATAATTTAAATTAATTAAATTTTTTTAATTAATTATTTAATATTAATTTAGCTTTAAAATTAATTATTAGAATTAATTTTTGAAATTAAATGAAAATTTGTCAAAATTGCAATAAAAGTCAAAATAGTTGACTAGTGTAAATTTGCATTAAAAGTCAAAATTGTTAACTTGGTAAAAAAAGTGCAATGAAAGTCAAAGATGTTGACTTTTGACTTTGAAAGTCAAAAAGTCAAAATTGTTGACTTTGGACTTTGAGAGTCAAACTTGACCTTTGACCAAGTTAGTTGAAAAAAAGTCAAAATTGTTGACTTTGGACTTTGAGAGTCAAACTTTGACCTTTGACCAAGTTAGTTGAAAGATCCAACAATTTTGAGTGGGAAATTCCAACATTTGCATTGTTAAGTTTTGTTTTCAATAAGACTCTTGCCCCACTAATCCCAATTTGAGTTAGTGGATTTTTCAGTGTCAAATTCTCATCAAACTCAAAGTTGCATGTTTTGTATGATATGGCCTTTAGAAGGAAGAGTTTTATGATTTCTAGCTCTCTTAGCCAAGTGGATTTTTATAAGATTATTTGATAATCTCAAACTTATTTCCTCTCAAATTCTTAATTTTTTCTTCTCCAAATTAGTCACTCACTGGATCCCACTATCTCGTTCTAAGGCTAGAGAATAGTCGGAAAGATTCTCGTAGTGATCTATGAACTGTTCATGAAGAGATTGGAGCTGATTTGGAGAAGATTTGAAACTACAAAGGTTATATATCTTCTTTCCCTTTATTCTCAATTTAATTGCATACTTATTCTTTGAAATTAAACTAATTAGAGTTCTTTAGATATGTTATTTCTTCCGCTGTGCATGTGTTCGTTCCATCATAAGTGTTATTATATGCAAATTCTACCAATTATAAATGTGTACCCTAGCTATCCTTAAACTGTAATGCACAGGCTCTCAACATATCTTCCAAGGTCTGGATCATTCGTTCTAACTGTTCATCCATTTGTGGATGAAATGTTGTACTAAAATGTAACTTAGTACCAAGTGCCTTTTGCAAACTAGGCTAGAACTTCGAGGTAAACCCCGAATCCCTGTCTGATACAATGGATACTGGAGCCCCAAACTAGCTCACAACTCGATCGACATACATCTTAGCTAGCTGATTAAGGGTAGATGTGGCTTTAACTGGCAAAAACTTTGTCATCTTAGTCATTCAGTCTACAACACAAATACCATCATAACCACTGGGTGTCCTAGGTAGGCTAAAAAGAAAATCCATGGCCACATGTTCTCATTTCCACTCTAGTACTGGTAGTGGGTTAAGTAATCCTGCAGGTCTCTGACACTCGAGCTTAACTTGATGATAGATTATGCATCTATCTACATAAGTGAAGGAAATCAGAACGATGATTTCCGTGAGCAGCGGAAGCAAGATTATTCCAAATTACAATCATGAATCAATAATACATTTACAGTCGACTTCAATACAAGCGGTTATGCAAATATACAGAGAAATTACAGCATGAACATCAAATGTACAGAGGGAACTTTACGAACATATGCAAAAACGTCTCCACGCTCCGATATGCGACTCTGATCGAACAACCGCAACCACGAATGCTCGATCTAAACGACTGCAACACCGCATGAACACAACACGAACTCTTCCACTCGTCCTCAATGATCTCATCGATCACGAACTCCTCCGCAACAACAAACGGCCTCCGGAAAACCTCGACAGTGTCGAGTTGAGTCTAACACCACCAACGCAACCTTGGTATTCTTGGTATGAGAATCTAGAGGGTGGGCTCTGTTCGGACTTGGTGTGAGGCAGATGAACGGAGGAAATACAGATCGTGTACACGATTGGGCAAGTGGGAGAAATCAGAGACCTATCGTATAGGTCGATGCCCAATCGTTTAGATAAAGCTATGCGATCGTCTAGCAAAAGTTATGCAATCGTTTAGCTCGACAGACTCTACATGATTGTGTACCTTGGGCCAATGATCGTCTAGCAAAGCTATGTGATCATTTAGTAAACACTGCATGATCGTTTAGCTAACACTTGCACGATTGTTTACCTAGCCTAGCTGTCGTTTAGTAAATCTGTATTTACTTGACGACTTCCGTGAGTTTCTTTTTGCCGGAGAGAAAACTCAAAAACTTTTCAAACTTTGTAAAAAACCTCTTTTTTCAAAATAGGAAACCGATTTCCTTTTAAAACCTCACGGTTACCATGATCAATAACTACTCACTACATTTGGTTATTTAAAAGAAAAAGTATTAATTATCTAATAATTAATATTATTATAAACATAAATGATAACCAACTTATCATACTATATTTATAACCTATAGTTTTAATATTTCATCTCATGAAACATATAAACCATAGTTCTTTTCCTATTCCTTGGTACTTAATATAAATCTCATTTACATCAATCCTCCACTAGATGTATCTCATACATCATACTGATTATATCACATATAATCAAAATATCTCTTGTCAATTTGAACATTTCAAATCAACACCAAGAACTTGATCCTTCAACATGAATCCAAGCTACCAAGGGGAGCTCATGGACTTGTAGATCCGAAGCTCCAACGGTACGTGAATAATTGACTAAACTCTTTAGTCGCGGGATCCACCATCTGTTAACTACCAGGCACTTCACTAAAGACCGACAACTGAACTCTTCTCACTACATTTATATTATGTGTCCATTTTAACCAATGAGCAGTGCGACAACCCTTCACAGATAGCTCGTAAGTACAACTGAGCCAATAACCGTTATGTCCATGTAGTTACATCTGTCTCCTTAAGTACCACTGATCCCTCTAATGAACATAAATCATAGTCCTACTATGACTGAGTCTTCTCTTCCAAAGAGAAGCTGTGGCCACTATGTCCAAGCCCCGAAATCAACTCTTAAGGAAGCAATCTCTCTACTTATCCCTACTTCGGGAAATGAGTGAATTCCATATTGTGGATTGAGTTCCCAGCTCCCAGATCAGATAAGTCCCCAAAAAGGTAGACATGTTGAGTTGGCAATTTGGCCACTCTCACCCATACTAATCAAAGAACCGCCCTCAAAGGTAGGAGTCCACAAAACACTCAGGATTGAGGTTGTGTCACCTATGGTCGTTTAGGTGAGATGAAAGTCTCTAATATCAACGACGTTATATACAGAGTCTAGTGATCTCGTGGTCCAGGTCTTATACAAACTCTTTGTATAGGACACCCCCTGCTCCACGTCTGCACACGAATGGTCAGGATCAACCATCTATAGTAGTTTACAACACTTGCAAACTTCTACAAAGCGGGCCGTATCCGTAGTGTCACTAGGATCAGGTTTCCCACCTTAATTCTTCTACTACAGACCGATTTAGGTTATCACTTAAGGCATGATCCACTTGTATATCACATATACATGCTTAAGTTCACATAAGATAACCAAAGAGTTTTGTTTATTGGATATGAGTAAATGCCAAAATTAAATAACACTTATTTTATTCATTGAACAATGTGCTTCTTTACAAAAAAATGAGACTCCGGGAGAATTAGGACACCAATCCCAACAATAACTAGCTATGTCCTTCTTAATTCTCGGCCACCAATAAGACCTCTTTAATGTCTTGTACATCTTAGTACTACTTGGGTGCATAGCATATGCTGAACTATAGGCCTCTTCTAGCACTGCATTCTTCAATGCTTCATAATCGGGAACATATAACCTGTCTCCCTTCACCAATGCTCCATCCTGTCTCAAAACATATTCTGATCTCTGTTGTTGTTTAACCTCTTCAATCAACTTACTGAAATTAGAGTCTGCTATTTGAGCTCTGATGATATCATCTACTAATGTGGGCTTTACCTAAAAATGAGCTATCATTTTCCCAAATGGCCTACTGTTAATGTTGTATTAGCTTCCTTAAACTCCTGCAATAATCTTCCCCTTAGAGAACTCAACATATCTCTAAGATAGCTAGATTTCTTGCTTAAAGCATCTCCTACGACATTAGCTTTACCTGGGCGATAGTCAATGGTGTAATCATAATCTTTAATCAACTCGAACCATCGCCTTTGTCTCAGATTTAATTCTTTCTAATCAAAGATATATTTTAAACTCTTATGATCTATAAAGATGTGAAATTTCTCACCATATAAATAATGTCTCCAAATTTTCAATGCTAGCATAATAGCTGCTAGTTCTAGATCATGGGTAGGGTAATTACCCTCATGCTTCTTCAGTTGCCTGGATGCATAAGCTATGACTTTACCATCCTACATCAATACACATCCTAATCCCTGTCTGGATGCATCACAATAGGTCTCAAACTCCTTCCCTAGAACTGGAAGGGTTAGAATTGACGCAGTTACAAATCTTTGCTTCAAGTCTTGAAAACTCCATCAACAACTATCTGTCCATTCAAACTTTGCATCCTTCCTGGTTAGACTGGTTAATGGGAGAGCTATCTTTGAAAAGCCCTCAACAAATCTCCTGTAGTAACCTGCCAACCCAAGAAAGTTACGTACCTCTGTCACTGAGGTAGGCCGCTCCTACTTAACTATAACCTTAATCTTATGAGGATCAACGTTGATGTTGTTTTACAGAAACATGCAACAAAAGAAAATAGGATCATTAAGCATTCTAATTCTTTAATTTTGACATCAAAATAAGCATGTTCATAGGGTATTAAGAGGGTTTCATTACATACCTTTGAAGATCCTCTTCAAACACGAAATTCAACTGCAATCTTCTCAAATTCTTTTTGTGGACCATACTAGAGCTTTTCTACTATTATTTAGGAGCCTTGAATTGAGTTATGGGACTAAAAAAAAGCTTGAACTTAGGGAATTGAAGGAGAGGTTTTCCAGTGTTTCAGCTTGTTGAAGAACAACTTCTTCAACCTTAAAAAACTCATCAATTCAACAATTGCATCACCTTTTCCACTCAATCAAGAGTAGTTTTATTACATGACTCTCATGCAAACTCATTACTTGAAGTGATTCCAACTACTCCTTGAATTTGGTGGTGGAATTATGTGTAAGAAGGTGACTAACCTTCTTGCTTGAAAGTGGGAAAATCCCACATTTGAATTTTTCTCCATTTTCAATTTCCCTTTTTTATTTTCAAAATCAAAACTTTTTCCAATTTTAATTCTTTAATTAAAATTAAAATTTTATTAATTTTACAAAAATTAATTCAATAATCAATTTTTCTAATAAAATTAATAATTAATAATTAATTAAATAATTAAATAATTTAATTAATTCTATTAATTTAATATAAAATATTAAATTAATTTGTCACCAATTCCATTACCATGAATCCATATTCATAAAATTAATATCTAAATCAAAATTAAACGTGTAATTATATCACATATAATTACTAATTTCCTTAATTCGAATTTGAACTTTCAAATCAAATTATCATACTATTATGCTAATCCGTTTGTATTCTAGTAGGGGGACCTCATGGACCTACAGATCTTGGGCTCCAACGATCCGAGATTAATTGGTTAAACTCTTTATGCCGAATTAACACCCATTCGTTAACTACCAGATCACTTCACTAAAGCCCAGTAGTTGCACTCTCATCACTGTAGATATATTGTGTCCACTCGATATAACCATAATTAGTAAGTTAGTCCTTCACAGGTTGTTCGTAATAACGACTGAGTCAAAAGATTATTTAACCCCCAAGATTACCTCTTGTTCCTTAAGTCCCACTGTTCCACTAATGAACAATTCGTTTGTGATCTGGTCATCAAACAGAATCCCTCTCGGACCAATAAGAGGGTGAGGCCTCTTGTTCAAGACCCGAAGTCAGCACTTAAGGGAACAACCTCTCTGTTATTCTTAAAAGCGAGTAGAAGTGAATTCCATCTTGTACCTTATGTCCCTAGCTATTTATTCGATCTTACCCCTGAAATGGGAGGCTTAATGAGCCGGTTGTTGAACCAACCCTTACCTATGCAAATCTAAGAATAATCCTAAATAAACAGGAATTTATAGTTAACTCAGGATTAAGGTTAAGTTACCTAGGTCATCGCTATGAAATAGTTAGTTTTAAACAGTAAACAACGTTATAAAGTAAGAATGACTTATTTCTTTCGATCTTATGCAAACTCATTGCACAGGACGCCCCCACTCCTCATGTCACAACATGAATGAATCAGGATCACTTCGTTTGTAGTACTTGACAACTTCTTGTAATAACTATAGAGTGGGCCGCATCCAATAGTGTTACCAGAATAAGGCACCCAAACTTATTCGTATACTATAGATCATTTTGACTATTTACTCGAACCTGATCTACTCTTATGTCTCCACATAAAGTTCAAGTATTCATGTAATAGTCATGGATCTTTTAGTTTATTGGATTTATTTCTAAAATGAAATAAGCAATTCATATATTCAATAACAACTTTATTGATTTACATAATGAATTTATTGTTTACAAACCAGAGTTTTAGGACATAAAACCCAATAGTTGACATCTATTGTAGACACCACGTGACCTAAATATACCACTTGGTCTAAACTACTAATCTCAGATGCTCAACATGTTCTTCTTTACTACTTGAATAAACCAGGATATCATTTATAAAAACAATTACAAACTAATCTAAATATGGATGAAATATCCTGTTCATCAAATCCATAAACACTGTTTAGTTAAGCCAAATGTCATAACCAGAAACTAATAATGCTTATATCTAGTTCGAAAGGCTATTTTGGGAATATTCGCCTCTCTAACCTTCAACTAATGGCAACCTGATCTCAGATCAATTTTAGAAACCTTTCAGTTGATCAAACAGGTTGTCAGTACGAGGTAATAGATACTTATTCTGTATAGTTACCTTGTTCAACTGCCTGTAGTCAATACATAACCTGAGTGTACCATCCTTCTTTTTCACAAATAAAATTGGTGCTCTACAAGGTGACACATTAGGCCTGATATAGCCCTTATCTACTAATTCCTGCAATCGAGTTTCCAATTCCTTCGGCTGAACTAGTGCCATCCTGTAAGGTGTTCGAGAGATGGGTGCTTTCCTTGGAATCAAATCTATAGTAAACTTCACCTCTCTATTAGGTGGTAATCTTGATATCTCCTCAGGAAATATGTTTTGTTGAGTTTGTAAAATTAAACATATTCTATTTGCAATAAAATGTTATTGAATATGTAAATTGCACTGAAAAAAGCCTAAATCTAATAAACTAAGATCCATGGCTATTACATGAATACTTGGACTTTATGTGGAGACATAAAAAGGGATCAAGTTCAAGTAGATAGCCAAAACGGTCTATAGTATATGAATGAGGCTAGGTATCTTATTCTGGTAATACTATTGGATGCGATCCACTTTGTATTTAGTATAAATGATGTGATCGTGAATCGTTCATGTAGAGACATGTGAGTGAGGGTATCTTATGCAATGAGTTTGTGTAAGACTAGACCAAGAAACAAGTCATTCTTACTTTATAACGTTGTTTATTATTTAAGACTGATTGTTTCAAATCGATGACCTAGGTAACTCGACCTTAATCCTGAACTAACTATGAACTCTTGTTTATTCGGGATTATCCTTAGATTTGCATAGGTGAAGGTTGGCTCAATAGCACCAGCTCATAAGCCTCCCATTTCAGGGATAAGATCGGGCAGATAGTTGGGGATATAAGGTGTAAGACGGAATTCAACCCTACCCACTTTTAGGGATAGTAGAAAGGTTGTTTTGTTCTCTTAAGTACTAATTCCAAGCCTTGAACAAGGGGCCCACCCTCTCACTGGCCCGAGATGGACTCGGTTTGCTGATTGGATCACAAACCAATTGTTCATTAGAGGATCAGTGGTACTTATGGAGCAAAATGTTATTTATGGGGTAAAATAGCATTTGACCCAACCGTTATTACGAACAACCTATGATGGGTCGACTTACTGATTATGATTAAATCAAGTGGACAAAAATACATCTACAGTGAGGGGAGTGCAACCACTTGGCTTTAGTGGAGTGACCCGATAGTTAACGAATGTTAATTAATTCGGTTTCAAGAGTTTAGCTAATTAATCTTGCATCGTTGGAGGCCATGATATTTAGGTCCATTAGGTCCCCCTACTAGCTCACAAATGAATTAAACCTTCTAATAGCGTGATGAGATTAAATTTGAAATGTTCAAATTCAAATTAAGGGAATTAGTAATTATATACGATATAATTACAAAATTGGAGAATTAGATAATATTTAAATTTTATTTAAATATTAAATACATGAATAGAGATTCATGATTAAAGAATTGATGTTTAATTAATTTAATATTTGATACTAAATTAATATAATTAATTATTAAAGAATTAATTTTGTTTGATATTAATTGTTGAATTAATTTTTTTATTTAATATATAGAATTAATACTTTATGAATTGAATTTTTTGATTAATTCTGGAAATTAGTTTCAAAATTAAAAAGTAAAATTCGAATTTAATTGTAAGTTCAATTTAAATTAGAAAATTGAAAATTAGTTGGTTTATCCTACTTTAGACAACATCAAATCCCACTAATTCGTCCAAATAGGTGTTGTCATCTTGGAATGTAATTGATTGCATGTGAAAATGGAACAAAAACTCAGTTTTTGGGTTGAGATTTCAGACCATTTAAAGTGATTTTCTGAGTTTTCAAAGTTGAAGAAGTGTTCTTCAAACTTTGAAGAAGAACCAGTCTTCTCCTCTCAATATTCCTCAAATTCAGCTCATTTTGAATCCCACAATTCAACTAAGGTTCAAGAGAATAGTAGGAAAGATCAAGTGGTGCTCTACAACACTCTTGGAGCGAAAGTTCAAGCTGAATTCGTGGATTGAAGAAGTTCTTCAAAGGTATATTTCAGAAATCCTCTTTTATTTGATGAACATGCTTATTTAGATGTTAAAATGATGAATTAGAGTGCTTAATGATCCTGAATTCTTCCGCCAATTGCATGCTAACTCCATCATTAATGAAGTCATACACCACAGGAACATCTACTGGTCCTAACTTCTTCGATTGTGAAACTGTTACATGGGCCAAGTACGTTGCATAACCTTTACTCAACAACTTCTTGACCTATATTGCTGAAATCAGACAAGTAGGGAACGTTTTCCTTTCTTCTGCAAACACCACTTCTGCTTGACCTGGTAATCTGAATACCACTTCTTTCTTATGATAGTCAATGGTTGCATGGTACTTAGACAAGAAATCCATTCCTAGAATAACATCAAACTCTAGTAGTTCTAAAGGAATCAAATCAATCACAATACTTTGTTATCTATTACAATTGCATAGTGTCTATAACAATTATTAACTATCAGCACATCACCAACAGGGGTAGAAACAACTAACTCCTCAGGCATAGTTTTTAGCATCCTATCAATACTCAATGCAAACATGCTAGAAATAAATGAATAGGTCGCCCTGGATCAAATAATACATGAGCAGATCTATCATGAATAAAAACCATACCAATCACAACATCCGGTGCATCCTCAGCCTACTACTGGATTATAGTGTAAACCTTGCCCTGCTGACGTGGTTATCCTGTTGCACCCTTCTACTTGGAATTACTAGTGCCCTTATCACCTGTTGTGCATACCTTAGGTTGCATAACTATTTAGGATGCTGCCTTCTACTCAGTCTGTACCCCTAAAACTAACTGGGGACATTCTCTTCTGTGATGCCCAAGCTATCTACACCGATAGCAGACATTCTATCCCTCATAACACTGACCTGAATGATATTTTCTAATCTGGTACATCGGGGCTTCCTACCTGTACTAGCCACTAACTCTCCTGTACGTCCTGACCTAGATCCTCCAGCTATTTGGCTGAATCTCTACCTACTTCTTCTCTGTTGATTGCCTGCTGTATTGCCCTAAGAGATTGCTGGCCCACTGAAACGAGGCTTAAAATCTCTCATGTCAAATTCTCCTAAAGTAAACTTCCTCTTTTCCCCTTTAGAGACTCCTTTGTCTTGCTCATCCTCTGTCAGACTCTCCTTTACTCGCATTGTATTCTTCACTAACTGGGAGAAATTGGTCCAGATAACTGTAGCAGTAACAAGAGTTTGTATCTCTCTTCTTAGTCCACTCTTAAAACGTCTGCATCTGTCTTTTTCTTCAGCTATGATCGTAGAAGCATACCTGGATAACTCCGTATACTTCTATTCATATTCAACAACTATCATATTACCTTGAATGAGTTTCAGAAACTCATTCCTTTTGACCTCATGATATGAAGTAGGATAATACTTGTTTTCAAAGGTCCTCTTAAACTCATTCCATGTCATCTCCTCTGATCTGTTCCTTCTGGAGTCTATTACTCTCCACCACTACTCTGCCCTTTTTTGTAGTAAAAAACACCGCTAACTTGAACCTTCGATCCTCAGGACATCCTGTTATTAGAAAACATTTCTCTTTCTGAATCAACCATGCCTCAGCATCTGCAGGGTCAGTAGTACCCTCAAATGCAGTGGCATCCAGTGCCTTCATCCTTTCAATGCCATACTTCTTCTTAGGATCCGCCTATACAGATCCTAATCTAGCTACCAGCATTTGAGTAATCCTATCAAAAACTCTGTCCTCCATCTGAGGATTTGCTCTAACCTGATGAATACTAGACTCTCCCTCAAATGTAGCTTCCTATACTACTAGTTATCTAATTGAATTTGGATCTCTTCTAGCTATGGGATCTCCAGTAGGGTCACGATCCCTTTCAACCATCTGTCAAGTCAGTCTGTCACCTTTCGAGGCTTGGTTCCTATAACATATACATTATTAGGCTCATAACATCATTCATATGCTACTAGTAAAATGCATGACTCTCTTTCCCAAAATCTTATGCTCTGATACCAACTTATCACACCCCTTCCTGAATTACCCTCCTAATTTGAGAAGTGTGAAAACAATAATTGCCAACCCTCTTATGATAGTTAATGCCAACATACTTCCATGAGCCAATGACCTTGGTACCTAATAAACATTTTATATCTTATAACAAACTATTACCACATAGTCAACACAACTTAACATACATATTTTCATATAGCAAAACACTTATTCAAATATATCATAATTAAGGGGTCCAGAAAGTCTATTTACAACAACCATAAAACTCTACCCTTACTCCCACAGTATGAACTTAAGACTCAAACTTAATTAAGACATGATGAACTACCTAATCTTCTAGTTCTCTGAAGTTCTTAAGAAGTGACTGACTAGCAAAACTACTAGGCATTGAGATGTCGGCCGCTACTTAGAGAGGAAAACATTAAAAAGGGTGAGCTGAAACCGCCTAGTGAATGACTTCTTTAAAAAAAAAAAACATACTTTCGTAAACTCATGATACAAAAATATTTATAAGAAAACGTTTACATTCTCATCCCAAGGTTCGGAAATAAAAACTAGAAAATATGAAATCATAGCATGTAACACCCTGGAATAAAGCTTATTATCATTTCTTGTAAAAATCATCTACTCCTTTGTCTGAACATGCAGAAGAGTCCTTTTGCTCAATCCTTAGTAACCTTAGTTGAGAGAGATCCCTTTTGCTCAATCTCATCAACGTCAATAATATAAATCTTACGTGTATGTAAAATTATGTAGGATTTTGCTTACCTTACCATACCTTCGGTAGCAAAGATCATCATATAGTTGGGTACCTTACTATACCTTCGGTACCAATACTTAGGAGTAGGTTTACATATCAAAGATACATGCTAACATCATAAAACTACATATTATCAAGCTTATGGGAATTGGTAAATAGCTCATTTTAATGTTAAGTCATGGCATAAAACTTAAGTGGAATGCATGGAAATTACAAGTAAAAATCATCTTTAAATCATCAACATGCGTTCATATTCGACTCACATTACTAAAAGCATGCATTGGAACATTAAGACAAAAGTAACTATGCATTGGAAATTCATAAGTAAAACACTCAACAAATATTTTGAAAACTAGTCACTCATTGTCTTTGGGTTACTTCCTTAAAGGATTGTAAGCCCCCCTTATATGCGTCTGCCCTATAAGAATAATAAGAGCCCTTGGTTAATGCCTTAGCTCCCTCTCGAGCTTAACTTACTATTCAAGCTAATATATGCTAAGCATCAAATCTAGTTCGATGAATCACCTTAATCCCTTTCTACTTGACGCATCCTTAGTACATTGGTACTTAACGCATTACCACACTTAAACCAAAATTTTACCTTGCGACCAACTTGGTAGGTGGCAGCTTGCACACAAGAGGCTCCTAAGCGTTAGAACGTGTCTGCCTCACCTATGCGATGGATGCTTGTCCACATTTAGCCTCTACTAGTCAGCTGCTTGCTTATGTGTGGGTTGCAGCTGCCTGCTTGTTCATCCAACCAAAATTCCAGATTTCACTTTCAGCTTGAATAACTTAAATTTCATACATAATCTCATGAAATTTCCTTCTAAATGTCTTAACTAGCTTACCATAGAACCCCAACCTTTAATTCTTTTTTCCTGAGCTTGGAATTCACCAATCTTTACAACTCGTCTGCGTAGCCTAAGATTCTTGAACACTTAAAGAAATTCTTCAATCTTTAGCTCAAGTCCATAGGAATTTTCCTTCGGCAGCCTTGGATTAACTCTTTCACTGTTCAAGCTTCAAGTTGGTAGCCACTCTTCCTCCTTAGCACTAGTGAAATGCCCAAACTGAGCTTCCTATTCTTAACTTCCTTTTTATACTAAGGCTGCATGCTCATAATACTTTCTTGAAATGAAAATTGGTGCACTAACCTTTACTTATGGTCTCTAAGCACACCATTTAGCCCATTAATTGGGTAATTAAGCTGAATTCTTAAATCCTTCATCAACGCTAGGTTGCATCCCAATTTATCTTTCTTCTCGGCCAATGCATACCCTGATTAACATCGTATTCCCTTGCTCATGCATCACTAACCAACATATATGTTGACTTTACCCTTAGACACTCATGGTTAGGCCTGCTACTCATGAACGCCTTCTTTAACTTCTAATATACCTTAGCACTCCTTGTCTACTATGTGTTTCACTTATGCAACCTCAATTTCCTGCACACTATCCACCTTAAGCCTTTACTAACCTCCATATAGCCCTTGACGCATACCTTCTGTTAGACTTAGCCAATTTCCACTTTTAGGCTCTTAATCCTACAGTCGCTCATGCGTTCCTCACTTCTATATTCCTGATTCCCATATAAGCGCTAGCTCTCTTATCTTACCTAAGAGCACAACTTCCAACACTTAGGCAAATTCCTACCTCCTTTTCAACAGGCAAATTCCTACCTCCCTTTCAACTTGGCGTTGCTTTTTGCCTCCCTTTCAACCTGGCGTGGCCCCTACCTTCATCTGTCTTAACTTCTCCCAAATTTTATCCAAGTGTTGGTTGTTCTTTACTACCCGAGAACACCCCATTTCAAGACTTAGAAATTTGTCCTCATCTCTACCTCACACACATACTCATTATAACCTCCATATGATTTTCACTACTACAAACATTATAACCACATGCTTACAAGAATTTAAACACATAATTAAGATAATTAACATGTAATTAAGGGGACTTAAACATAATTAACTAGTAAAATAGGTTTAAGGGTTTACATCTACACCTCAAACACTAACTATTGTCATCCAACTATAATAACCTAGGACTATAACAACCAATTCCTTACCCCAAACGTTCCATTAATTTGAACGTCTTGATTGATAGTATTATGTTTACTTGACTGGGCTATGTTTAGATCAGTGAAATTGCATCTATGTAGTGAATGCTTATATCTTGGTGATAAAAAAAATTAATAACTTTTTGCATTTTATTATAAATATGTTAAATTAGGTGTAATGTAGATGTCCATTATTAGTGTCTATTAACCATTTGTCACTTATCCATTACTGCATGTATTCTCCATGTGTCTCAAGATTACATACTATATTGTTCATGCAATGCACCTCCTACTTGTCAAATTACCTATAAATAGTGGCATTTGGTGGGTTTTGGAAGACAAACATATTGGTGATCAATCTAAAAAGATTGGAGAAAATGGAGAAATTCATCTTATGGAGAAATTCATCTTTTGTTATTTTATTTATTTTGATATTATTTTTTATTATTATATTTTATTATATTTATTTTAATATTATATTTGATATCTGTGTTCCCATTGTGCTCCTCAAGTTCACAACACGTTATCAACACGAGCTTCTATCATTTTTCCCACTAAAGGTAGATCATAAAGATATGTTGATTTTTTTTCCTCTTTGTTATAATCAATAAATTTAATGTTATTTTGCATATTTAATATATATTAAATTTCTAATATAAATACAATATTTTATGATAGTGCTGCCATGACAAATCTCACAAAATTAGAATTTTCGCACTTGATACTAACGACAATAATTATTTGTCATGGGTGCTTGATGCCGAAATCCACCTAGATGCTATGAATCTTGGAGAGACTATTAAAGAAGAAAATATGACATCCAGTCAGGATAAAGCAAAAGCTATTATTTTCCTTCATAATCATCCCCACGAGGGATTGAAAATTGAGTATCTTACAATAAAAGAACCCCGTATATTGTGAAAAATTTGAAAGAGAGATATGATTATAAAAAAAATAAATTATTCTTCTAAAGCTCATTATGGGTGGATGCGCTTGAGGCTACAGGATTTCAAATTAGTAAGTGATTATAACTCTGCATTATGTAAAATCAGTCCGAAATTATTGTTATGCGGAGAGAAAACTACTGATGCTAGTATGTTAGAGAAGATATTTCCTACATTCAATGTCTCGAATATGCTCATATAGTAGCAATATCGAGAGAAAGGTTTTAAAATATATTCTAAACTAATTTCATGTCTTCTCTTTGTCGAATAAAATAACGAGTTATTGACCAACCAGAATGACACCATTCCCTGAAGTGAATGCTGTGAATTTTAGGCGGGGATCTCCTCCCCATCTCCGCCCCATCCCTAGCTCGGGGACCCTAAAAAGATCCCCGATTTGACCCCATCCCCCGGCCCGATCGGGAGGGACAAGGGGACTTGATCCTTTAGAGAATTTTGTCAACCCTAGTTGGGTTAAATATGTCATTCTCCTAGTATGCAAAATTTGCTTCTACATTTTTCTTTTTTTTTTTTTCCTTTAGGGATGCTTGATAAAGACCAACTAAGTGTTTTGTAGTACAATAGGTACATGAACAATGCTCAGTCATTCTGCATCAGAAGCATTTATTTTCAACACTTTTTGAACTCTTATTTTATGGAGCTTTTCCTTTGTGATCATCATTGTGTGTGGTTCTTTTAAAATTTGAATGATTAGAACGACCACCAAAAAAATAATAATTATTTCTTCCTCTGCGATGGTCACAACCTCGACCACGACCACGACCTCGACCACGATTATTATTTCCCATCCCCATCCCCATCTCGACCCTGCCCCGATTATTTAATATTATATATATATATATATATATATGTATGTATGTATGTATGTATGTATGTATGTATGTATGTATGTATGTATGTATGTATGTATGTATGTATTAGGTATTTTAACTTTTTATATTTAGCCTAGTTATTCATTTAATCCAATTTAAGCCCAACTAAAGTGTCCAAGCCTAAATCAAAGAGAATTTTAGGATTTTTTTTTTAAATCCCCTTGGAGAAACAAAATGGAAACAATGGCGGGGATGGGGAACCCCTCTCCAGCCTGCCCTGGCCCCATTGCCAACCCTAAATTCATCCCATATGATAAATTTGGATGTGGCGGACTTCTTTGAATCTCCTGAAGAGAAAATCGGCATAACTGATGAAACATCAAGTGTTTCCTTTAACTTTGAAAATATCTAGATTTAATGTTTTTTTCCTCTTAGTAGATGTTAACCTTTATATGTTCCAAATATTGTTTTTCTTATTGTAACTATTTTCTTTTAATGAAGAAATCTGGATCATTTTCATATGTTAGGTGACTAAAAAATGAGTAAAGAAGATCTGTATCTAGTAGACAGTGCAACTACACATACAATACTTACAAGTAAAAAATATTTTTCCAAACTGATAATGCTGGAAGCAAAAATCAATACAATATCAGGTTCTGCAAACCTAATTGAAGGATTTGGAAAAACAAATATTATTTTGCCTAGATGAACAAAATTTACAATTGAAAATGCATTGTTCTCTAGTCAACCAAAGAGAAATCTACTTAGTTTTAAAGATATACGTGAATTAATCTCAAGTGAATTAATTTTAATTAATTAATTAATTAATTAATTAATATTTTGATGATAACAAATCTGAATTAATTTACTAACAGTTTGAGTGTTTTGAAGTATTCATTGTGTAGTGCATGAAACAGCGGTTCCAAAGCAATTTGAATCACCTAAATCGGACCTCAAACGAAGTAGATATGACTGAAGCAAGCTTAATGAAAAAAATCTCAAGCTAATGACGTGGAAAAAATTTTCTCATCGAAGCAGACCAATTTAATATTATTTTATGTTTGTGTCTAACGACTAGTTTTAGAAAAATGATTGCCATTTGCTTTTTGTTGGTTTTAAAAAAAAAAACGATTTTAAAAGATATATATTATTATATTATTTTTTGTTTGTGTTTAACGGCTAGCTGAGTTTAAAATCTCTACCATTGATTTTTCTTTTCCAAAATCTAATTTCCCAAATTAAATATGATTTTCAACAATTTTTCTTTTCTATTTAAACTCATCCTCTTCCCCATATCACAATAAAAATTTTACATTATTTTTCAATTCTCCATAACTCAAAGCCACCATTATTATTCTCTCTCTAAATTTCAATTTTCTTCTTTTCATCTAATTCTTGAAAGAGATATCTTATGTATTGTGAGGATTGATTTGTTGTGAGCAAAAGCCTGTAAATCTACTATTCAAGAAAGAGGGATTGTAACAGTTCGATCCTTAACTGTGGAAATGATCAGGTTCGTTTTTGCTCCCGAAAAAAAGAACATTGTAACGGTTCAACTCTAAGTCGTGGAAAGAGTTAAGTTCGTAGGACATACCCAAGAGGAGCTTGGGAAGTGGATGTAGATCGGTTGTGCCGAACCACTATAAAATTCTCCGGGTTAATTTCTCTATCATTCTCTTACTTTAATTTTGCAATTAATTTGTTGTTATATTTTATTGCATGAAATTAATTGTAATATTTGTTCCTTAAATTAATTACTTAATGTTTATTTAGGTTGGTTGAATTGATCTTTATATATCTCATACCAATTTTGTTATTAGAATCAAATTGAGTGCTTTAAAGTATTATTATTAACTTCTTGATTATTTTGAATTGAATTTATTTGCATGAATTTATTGTTTAAAATAATTATTGCAAAAATTTTATTAATTTGTTTAATTGGGCACATACTTAGTAAAAAAATATTAATTAGTTTTATTAAACCCTATTCACCCCTTTAGGGTTGATTGGATTCAGAGATGGGTGCTCTCTTGTTTGTGATAAACATTTTCATAAATTATTTTAGATTGATACCCATTATTTGAGTTTCTCACTCCTACAATTGGTATTAGAGCGGGTAGCAGAGTACGTAAATTATTTTTTGATATTTTGAAAAATTATTTGAAAGCTTAATTGCTAGAGTTTTATGGCAACTTTAGAAAATCATTGTGTTGATAGACCCTCATTCTTTGATGAAAATAGAAATTATGATATATTAATGAAAATATTTATGCTTGCTATGGATCTCAATGTTTTGTATGTTTGTGAGCACGATTAACTAAATTAGAATTGAATAATGAATTGCTTAGATTTATTGCTAAGGCTGTAAATATCATATATTGTGCATTAGATAGACAAATATGTGATAAAATTTCCATTTTAAAAATGCATATGATATTTGGAACTATCTTGATAATATATAGTGTAGAAAATTTTCCTTGTACTACTAATATTTTATATGATCTGAAAGAGAATTATAATTCTAATAATCAAGAAAAGTTTCGTGAGAAACGAAAAATGGGACAAATCCTCTTTGTGCTTGATGGTCAATTCGAAAAATGACTCCGGTGATGAGATCGATGAAGATGAGTAAGTCATAAATCTCTATCTTATGGTGAGTTATATGATGCTTTTGAAAGTATGCGATGTGACCTTGAAAAGGTTAGCTCTATATATTTAAAATTATCAAAGAAGTATAAGATATTGTCTATTGAGAATGAATCTATGATAGATGAAAATGATTGTTTGAAAAATAGAGCTACTAATGATGTTTTGCATGATAATAAATTTTGTGATAATGAGAAATGTGCTTTGATAGATAACATTAAATTTCTTGAAGTTGAAAATGAAGAATTTAGATCTTTGTCATGTAAAATGAAAATTAATTTGAATGACTTGAAGGATAAAAATGAGGAAATTGAATCTTTCTCTTTAGAATTAAAAGAAAAAATTGTTAGTTTGAATGAGAGAATTATTGAGTTGGAAACTAGCAATACTTGTCTAGAAAAAAATAAAATTTCTCTTATTGATAAAATTAAATTTCTTGAACATGATGTCTTTGGTAGAAATGAATTTATTGAAGCTCTAAAAGAAGAAGAGTCAAATCTTGTGAATGAGCTTGAATGTGCTAAAGAAGCTAATAAAAAATTGTTTGTAGGTGCTCAAAAATTAGATAAAGATAAATCTTATAATGACAAAAAAGGATTTGGCTATCTTAATAAAATTCCTTCATCTAAGTCTAAAAGTATTTTCGTTAAAGCCACCCATTGCAAGTTTCAAGATGCTTTACCTAATGTGCCTAATCTTGATAAATTGAAATTTGTGTTAAAGCATGAAAAGATTAGACATATTCATGGAAATTCAAAATTTGCACAAAAACATATTATGCTGGAACAAAATATGCTCATAATATGAATTTTGTGAATAAGCATACAAATGCTAGAAATGTGCATAAAAAATAAAAATTTGTGCCTATATTTCATTATTGTGGAGTTAAATGTTATATTAGACCACATTGTTTCAAAATGAAAAATGCTCTTAGAAAGAATCTCTTGAATAGGAATATTATCGAAAATCAATTTGTTAAAAAGAAATTCTTGCCCAATGTTGTATGTTATTTTTGTGATAAATTTGGTCATAAATTTAATACTTGCTATTTGCCAAAAGTCAAAGTTAGTAATGTTGGAGCTAATCTTAAATGGATTCCAAAATCTTTGCTCATTAACAATAAAAAACCCAAAAAATGGGTACCAAAGTCTTTTGGATAAGCTTTCTTCGTAGGCGTGTTTCAAGAAGCAATTGTTGCTTGGACTTCAAATGAGAAATTAATTCAAATTGGAGCAATTAAAAGGCTTGCAATCTAACAAAGGAAATAGCTTATTTGGTAACCTTTATTTTTTTCTTGAGATAATTATGCTTTTGGTATCTTTATGAAAATTATATATCTGGAATGGTTTTGGATTGTTTGAATTTAATTTCTTGAATTACTTTGATTTTTGGTTTCATATCATGAGAAATTATTGTATATTTGTCTATCTGATATTTGTCTTTATTGCTTATATTTTGGCATTTTGGTCAATTAATTACTTGATCTATCTTTATGTTATTCTTAGAAAGTATTTAAACGAAAGTATATTGAGTTGTGCAAGAGATTTCCATTGTTTTGATGATTAAAATATGTTGTTTAATTTTTTTTTTTGTTGAAATTGATTAGAGTTTTTATTAATGCCTTTTGAGCATGAAGTTATGCATATTCTATAATTTATATTGTTGAATGAAAATCATTTTGAGTTAAAAAGAATAGATCATTGATTTTTTTTTTTTTAAGAGCTGTTAAATTCTTTTCCATATGGGGAGTATTTATAAAATTACTACATTCTTGAATCCCCAGTAGCATATTGTTCAAATTGGTATAAATAATTAGTGTTGCTTCCATGCCAATATGACTTTGCTATTATTTGGTATAATTTGTTTTACAACAATTGGTATTTATGTTATAATATTTGATATTTTTGTATCTCAATTGCTTGAATTTTTACTTGAGTGATTTTATCTCTTTGGTATATATTGGATTTTTCTTAATAGAAGGAGATTGCTTGATTTTAGAGGTTTGAATGAAATTGATTTCCTTATTCATTTGTTGTTGTGTACCCCTACATATTATTTAGTTTATCCTTTTAGGGGAATAATTATTTTTGATAAAATATAATTTGATTTTTTTTGTTTAATATTTCTACAATCAAGTTGAATTATGTGCTAAATGTCTTTTTACCCTTATTAAGGGGAGCATTCAATTTATTTTAAAAGGGGGAAAAATTTGTAAAGTTGGTCTTAAATTAAATTAACTTGAGCTTGATTGATTCCTTGTGATGCCTCTAGAATCTACAATATTGTTGCTTATTTTTGGAAGGTATGTTAATAGGAGAAGAAGTGAAAAATTATGTGTTCGTGATTTTAGGAAAAGCTTTCATGTTTTTATGATGTTTTTCTTAATTATCCTTTTTTGATTGATTCCAAAAGGGGGAGAGGTAATAAGAAAAACGAAAATATTATTAATGAAATATTCATTGTTATCAAGTGAAATGAAATTATGTATGTGTGTTGATTGCTATTCAAGTACATATTTCTTATCACACATCTCTTTGGATTTCATTTTTCTTATGTTGTTTGAATCATCAAAAAGGGAAAGATTGTTGGTTTTTTAGCTCTTAATCTCAAATGAATTAATTTTAATTAATTAATTAATATTTTGATGATAACAAACCTAATTAATTTACTAATATTTGAGTATTTTGAAGTGCTAATTGCGTAGAGCTCGAAACAACGATTGCAACGTAAATTGAATCACTTAAATTGGACCTCAAACGAAGAAGATATGAACGAAACAAGTTTAATAAAAAAATCTTGAGCTGATGGCAGAATTTTTTTCATCAAGATAGATCAATTGAAATATGCCACATGGAGCAATGAAGAAATGACATATGGTGGACTTTTGAATTTTTGATTGGTTTTAAAAAAAAGACGAATTTAGTATTATTTTATGTTTGTGTCTACGATGCATGATGGGCATTTGTATTTTGTTGGGTTTTAAATGAAATGATTTAAAAATATATATATTAATATATTTATTTTTTTGTTTGTATCTAACAGCTAGTCGAGTTTAAAATATCTATTATTGATTTTTCTTTTCTAAGATCCAATGACCTAAATTAAATGTGGTTTTCAACCATTTTTCTTCTCTATTTAAACTTATCTTCTTCTCGAAATCACAATAACAATTTTACATTATTTTTCAATCCTCTATAACTCAAAGGCACCATTATTACTCTCTCCCTAAATTTCAATTTTTTTCTTTTCATCTAATTCTTGAAAGAGATATCTTATGTATGGTAAGGATTGATTTATTGTGAGCAAAAACTTGTAAATCTACTCTTCAAGAGAGTTTTTTTTTTTTTTTTTTTTTTAAAAAGAACATGAGTTATAGAATGTTCAACACGTATCCAATTGACATACAATAATGGAATGGACGAATGTGGTACAATCGCCTGAGTGAATATTTGTTGAAAGAATAATATCAAAATAATTTAATATGTCCGTATGTTTTTATAAATAAATCATAGTCAAGATTTGCTATTATAACTATAGTTGATAATTTATATATAATTGAAACTCCTGAAGAGCTTTCAAAGGTAATAGAATATATTAAGAAAGAATTTGAGATGAAAGATCTCAGAAACACAAAATTTTGCCTTGGCTTACAAATTGAGCATTTAGCAGATGAGATATTTGTTCATCAGTCAATTTATATAGGAAAAAATTTGAAAAGTTCTATATAGACAAAGCACATTCATTGAACATTCTAATGGAAGTTGATTCACTAGATGTGAAGAAAAATATATCTCGACCTCGAGATGATAATGAAGAACTTCTTGGTCCCAAAGTACCATATCTCAGTGCAATTGGTGCACTTATGTATCTTGCAAATACTACATGACCAGATATTGCATTTTCAACAAATTATTAGCAAGATGTATTTCTTTTCTAACAAAAAGACATTAGAACAGAATTAAGCATATACTCCGTTATTTTCGAGGAACGATCGACATGGGTTTGTTTTATTCAAATAAATCAAAATTTGATATAGTTGGCTCTGCAGGTTCTGGATATTTATCTGATCCACACAAAGTTAGATCTCAAATAGATTATCTATTCACATGTGGAGAAATTGCTATATCATGGTGATCGGTGAAACATACCATGATAGCCACTTCCTTAAATCATGTTGAATCCTTACCATTCACGAGGCTAGTCGAGAATGTGTATGGCTAAGATCAATGACTCAGCACATTCGTAGAACATGTGGTTTGTTTTCTAGTAAAAATCTTCCAACGATATTATACGAAGACAATACAACATGCATATCCCAAATCAAATGAGGATATATTAAAGGAGATAGAACAAAGCATATTTCATCAAAGGTTTTCTATACTCATAATCTTGAAGAAAATGGTGACATCATTGTACAACAAATTTGTCCGAAAGATAACTTGACAGACTTATTTACAAATTCATTACCAACCCCAACCTTTGAAAAATTGGTACATAACATTGGAATGCGATAACTCAGAGATCTCAAATGATGTTTCTATGAGGGGAGTAAATATACTGTATTCTTTTAAGAGTATTAGATTATATAAAATATTTACTTTTTTTCTTTCGCTAAGGATTTTTTTTCTAGTGAGTTTTTTCCTAGTAAAGTTTTAACTAGGCATATAAGGGGGAGTATTATAAATATGTTAAATTAGGTATAATGTAGATGCCAATTATTAGTGTACATTGGCCATGTGTCACTTATCCATTACCCTATGTATTATCCATGTGTCTCAAGATTACACACTATTAGTGTTCATATAATCCACCCCCTATTTACCAAATTGTCTATAAATAGTGATATTTGATGGATTTTAGAAGACATACATAGATTGGTGATCAATCCAAAAAGATTGGAGAAAGTGAAGAAATTCATCTTTTGTTGTTTTATTTATTTTAATATTCATTTATTTTATTATTATATTATATTATATTTATTTTAATATTATATTTTACTGATAACTGTGTTTCCGTTGTGCTCCTCAAGTTCACAACATGTTTTTAATTTTGTGTTTAGTTCTTCAATATACGAGTTTTTGTTTTTGGATTTAAAAATTGTGTAAGTTTTCTCAATGATCTACATATTTAATTATAGTTAAATTTTAAAATAAAAAACAATGTTTAAAAAAATAATCCTTTTGTTTTCAAAACATAGTATGAATTTTGAAAACATGGTTAAAAAGTCGGTAATAAATGAAAAGAAAAAAAAAACTATTAGTGAAAGAAGTGGTTATCAAAGGGAGCTTAAGTTATTGTCATCTTTTCTTTCATTTTCAACAACTATTAAAGTGGGAGATTCGAACCTCGTTAATATACATCTTAATTAGTTGAACTATACGCAAATACAAGCTATAAACTAATGGAATTGATTATAATAACATAATAAATTCAAAATTGAAATTTGGGAGACCCACTTCAAACATTTTAGAGTAGAATAACATATATATTTCTAATAAGGAGAAATGTGAGTAGAACCATTTTTTTTAACAAAAATTTAGAAAAGAAGGATTTGAATCCTTAACTTCTTGATAATAGTATATGTTTTATGTCATATAGACAACACTCATATGAGCGAGTAGAAACATCTATCTAAACCAATTCTACCACTACAATCATTACCAGCAGCAAACTACTACTCCTATTACTTCATTTGCAGGTAAGATTCTCTCAATTTAGTGGTGACACTTGCGATATAAGCAAGTGTACAAGCATCATATAGGTGCAGTAGAAATGTGTATGAACATTTGAACATTTACAGTACAACAATTGGATTGTGAAGTAGGGATTGAATCTCCAATCTCTAGAGAAAAAAACCAGGTCAATTGTCATTGAGTTAAACTCATTTGACTCTAAAAATAAGGTTGAAATAATGATTCAAAAGAAAAAAAAAATAAACATCTCATATAATGATCATACACAACTTCATCCATTCTTGTAAATTGTGAACTTTAAGAATCCAACATATTAAATGGCAAAGCAAACAGTAATTTTATATTAATGCATTTGATATATTCTAGAAAAAAGAAAAAGTATATCTTTTGTTAATATGTTTGTAATAATAAATTATTTGTTTATAAAATTGATTATGATGCAAATATTTAAAATATATTAAAAAGATAAAAATTAGACATTCGGATAGAACTCAAACCATGCCTTTATAATTTCTGGATAGGATCTTTTGGATAAATACTATCCTACATTAATATAAAGCAAACTTAACCTAAACATAACTCAATTGGTTAAGATATATTGATTTCCTCAATGCCACTTGTTTGAACTCAAAAAACATCCATACAAACCAAACTTTAAACAAAGTAAACCCTACAACATTCTAAGACTTATTAAAGTTGCTAAAAACAAAATTTGGGAATTTTATTAGTATTATTAAACGAACAATATCGAAGATCAACTTCTTGCGAATCTCATTCAAATCAAAAGTTCTTCGTGATTTTATTTCAAAAAGATGGGAGGGATCATACATAAATAATCCAACAGTAAAACGTTTTAATTGTGGGAAATCAACATCGGTCTAGCTAATCAGAGAATGGAGGATATGCCTAAAATGTGGTGTTATTGTGTATGTAAGCAACATTGGAACTTGTTAGTCTCAGTTGAAACATGGCTGCCACTCAAGTGTCTCACCTGCAAACATAGGAACAATATCTCCAAAGGGAAATGAAAAAGACTTTGGAACCTGCCATGGGGCCTTTTGCAGTGTAATTTTTGAGGTGTTTCTGGGGAGCCCATAGAAGTCTGGTCCGTTGAAACTTGTAAATGCTTCTAATTTATCAAGAGCACCCGCCTGGGCAGAGGAAAAGGAACCAAAAAACGAAAAAGAAAAGAAAAGTGATGATTTAATGAAAATGAAGTTCAAATTATTAACATAATAGAAAACAAGAATGTATATACCTCTTCAAACACCTTTGCATATAATGATAAGGCAATAGGGGCACTGTATATACCAGCACAACCACAAGGACATTCTTTCCTTTGTCTCTCGTGTGGAGCGCTATCGGTTCCAAGGAAAAACATTTTACTTCCATTGGTCACAGCAGATACAATTGCCTGCCCTAGATGAGAGGAAGCAAGTGAGCACAAATGAAGAAATACTCATCTCTCCTAGGGAGATTCTCAATTTTCATGAAGAAAAGGCCACGATCCCTTGATAGATAATATCATTCCTAATTTATGTTTGTGAGTGGCTGGGCCAACTTATACACATCTCGAATAACCTCATCACAAGATAAAAAGAAAACTCATAAAATCTAGGTAGGTGGCTCCATGGATTGAACACATTCACTCAAAGCGCTTTATTGTTAACATTGGCACTTATTAACCACTAAGCCGACTGTAGTGATTCTAAGATAAATTACAAATATAAAAGCCAGCTCCTGCTGAGATTAATCCATTCCTACCTCCAAAAGACTTCACTTCTAAAAGAATAATTGATAATTGTTAGGAGAAATTATAATTCATGAAGGCTATTGACACAGATACAAAAAGACCAAGTGTGAGGACAATATAAAGAAAATCAGCACAAAAAGTAGTTGGAACATACTGTGCGTCTCTCTCTTGAGTACTGGAAGACAGTAATTATGTGGCTGCAATCCTCCTTGAAATAAAGAATTCCTGTTGAGAAGAAGATGTTGTGGAGTGACAGTTGCTGCTAGAAGTCCTGTAAAGTATTTTAAAAGTCATATACTAGTAAGCATATTTTATAATAAAAAGTGATACTCATGGACGACAAAATGAAAGAGGAATAACTAACAAAACCACTTCAATGAAAATAATGAAGTATATATACCATGTTCGGAAGACTGAACAAACTTAGCAGCATCTGCAGTGGTAATATGCTCCATCACCACCTTCAGTTTTGGAAGCCTCTCAATCAGGGGTTTCAACACAGTTTCAATGAAGACCTTTTCACGATCAAACATGTCGACATCAGGATTTGTTACCTCGCCATGAACCTACAAAGAGATTTCTCTTTTTAAGTTAATAAAGAAAACAGAATGCACTGCTTCTCTACATATTGGACAAATAAACAAAGTGTTCTATCAGCAAACTACCAGCAGAGGCATATCCTGTTCAACCATCTCCTCAAGGACAGGTAGACACTTCCCAAAAAGATCTGTAACGCCATCTTGGGAATTGGTTGTAGCACCAGCAGGATACAATTTTACAGCGTAAATGGCCCCACTTCTTCCTATCAGTCCATCATGTTAAAAAAATAGAATACAACCTCAGAGAATCACAAAATCGGAAGTTTGATACAAGGAGAACAAATGAAAGTCAATAGCAAATCTCTTCCAAGAATTCATGTTGGAAGCTAAGACTTACTTGCAAGCTTGATCTCATTGGGGCTCATTGTATCTGTCAAATAAAGGGTCATAAGAGGAACGAAGTTGCTATTGGATGGTAATGCTTTCAAGATAGAATCTCGATAAGCCACAGCAGCAGCTGTTGTAGTGATGGGTGGCTTCAAATTTGGCATCACAATAGCCCTTCCAAAGGTACTTGCACTGCATAATAATAGTACAGGACAAGGATGGACTACTGAAAACACAGCTAAGCCATCTATGATATACATGTTAATATAGAATGTATTGAGTGGTTGCTTGACATATCATCTATGACGTGTTTGTGAGTGATTCTAAAACTATTGGCAGTTGCCATGTTCGAATCACCCCATAATATATCTCAATCAATGAAAATCAATTTTAATGTTAGGTTTTACACTTTTAAACATGATTTTCACACAATTAAAATTGTTATGAATGATTAAAAACATGTTTTACAAGTTAGAGTGACTTTAAACCTGACAAAAGTGATTTTAATCATTTCAAAACTACTTCCAACATGTACTAAGAATAGACGCTAAATTTACCTATGAGGGAGAACCGCTTTCAAGAGATCGCCATCACGAAGATGAAGATGCCAATCATCAGGCTGAGTGAGTGTGAGCTGCATTTTTGGCCCTTGACGCCTTATGAACTTGAGCCCTTCAAACTTTTGCACAGGTGATTTCAGTGGCTGCCATCAACATGTATCAATCAGTGAAGGAAAGCAGAGATCCGAATTTAATCAAGTTTAGTTCATTGTCATTGATATTGTTCTCAACAGATTAAGGGAACTATGAAAATATCACACTGCATGATGATGCTCAAAGTACATCCTATAATGCTTGAACAAGAAAATGCCATTAATTTTGCTCGAAGAAAATTTGATGATAACAAAATGGAGTACCAAGTAAAACCTATAATGCTTGAACAAGACGCCATTGATGTTGCTTGAAGAAAATTTGATGATACAAAATGAAGTACCAAGTACGATTTGAATATAAATAGATTGGATTCTATTAAAAGCATATGTACTTGGAACGGAAGGACCAAAGTCTTTGCCATAGTAAAATCCAGAGACAACCTTGAGCCTCCGTTAAAACGAATTTTCTTCTGTTCAAATGAAAATATAAAAGTAGAGATAACAGATGCATAACCAGCACCGCCATCGTTGATCTATTTGTAGGTTACCTAGCGCCGCTGCAGCTCGTTGGCTGGAGAAGAAGAACTGGGGGACGTCGCACGAACTGTTCGTGGGTTACTTGCCACTTGTAAATCTGCTGCCGCGAGGAGTTGAATCCACCAGAGTAGGACGAGCCACCACCGTCCGGCTGCACGTGGCTGAGTCGGGTCGCCTGAGAGTCGCCGGAAACTGATGAATGCGGAGTTGGGTGCTGGCCGGAGAATAACCAGAGAGGGCTCAGGGGTGCTGGCCGGTAAGCTGCTACAGAGGGCTGACCGGTGCTTAGAGGTTCTTTTTCCAAAATTGGGATGAGTATTATTCTTTTCCCAAAATTGCAAAAACAACCCTAAAATACAATCAAGAACTATTTGGGATGCTGGAATCTAACCAAGAATACTAAAAATCAGAGTAGTATTGATATGCGTGAGATAACGAGAGCGGAACAGAGATGTGGTCGTGAAGCCTAAAAAGGTGGGAAAGAATATTGGGTTGAAAATGAAAGGAATGAAATGAGTTTGGTATTACAAATCAGGTCTAAAAGACTCAATCCAAACAAGGGTTTTGGATTAAATTCCATTTCAACAAAACAAATTGGTATATCACCGAGAGAACTATGCTAAAAAAATGAATAATGCTTCAAAAGATGTCATTAATGAAAGAGGAATTCGGTTTAAATATTGAATCCTTTGATAGCCTAGTAAAAACTAGTTACCAACGGTAACACTCTACAATTTTCTAAATAAAGATTACAATATCAAGAACTTAAAAATTTTGGTAACTATAAACTTAAAACTTAAAAAATTGATTACAAGACTGTTTAAACATAAAAAAGAAGTCGATGATTCTCCTAAATTATATTTGTTGAAATGCCTTAAATTTGTTAGCTGGTGCTTCGAACAACCAAGTACAGGGTCAAAACCTATTCAGAATTCGTATTTAGCATATTTATTTACGATTATGACTCTAGGGTTTAGAGTAGTGCGCTATATAAACTCTTTAACCCTAGAGACATCGTTTGTGTATTCAGAAAATATTCTCTCTAATAATATTGTTCTCCCTCTGCCCCGTGGACATAGCTAACACACTATTAATGAACCACGTATATTTATGTGTTGATTCTTTTTACGTTTTTTTGTATTCTCTAATTGTCGATTTCGTAACTACAAAAAAATCACTTATAATAGCATTAAAAAAACGCTATCGTATACTTTCCACAACATTTTTGAAATGTTGTCATAGTCCATGTTATTGAAAATCCATGAATTTCAAAAATGATTTTTCTACGCTATGAAAAGTCCATTTTGATAGCTCATATATAATGCTATAAAAACTTTTCATAACGTATAAAAAAATGCTATTAAAACGTTTTGATTGCATTTTTTATAGCATTAATAAAATGCTATCAAAGAATTTTAATAGAGTTTGTCTAATGCTTGGAAAAAAAAACGTTATTGAAACGTTTTGATAGTGCTTTTCAAACGCTATCAAAATGGTTCAATAACGTTTTAAGTAACATTGTAAAAATGCTATAACAAAGTTTTCATAACTTTTATTAATGCTAGAGTAGCTGATGTTCTTAAAAGTCCTCCACTTTCCATAATGTTTTTGTACAGATATTAATATTACTATAGAAAGTTGACGTATGATAGCTTTAATTCAATGTTATAGAAACGTTTTATTATATTGGAAAAAATACCATAAAAAATTTTCAAATGTTATAAAAGATGTTTTATAGCGATTTTAGACACGCTGTTGAAAGTCCCTTATTTTTATTAGCATTTTTTTTACCGTAATAGAACAAACTATAAATACCCCATATTCAAGTATGATTTTTAATGTTAATTAAGTTTCTATAACATTTTTTGTAGTAGTAAAAACAATGTTGTAATTGATCTTTAATAGCACTTGTTAATAACATTTTTTTTTTAGATTTTACAATTTGTTTTGTAAATATTACTGTAGAATTAATTATAAACATATATTTATAGAAGTTGTTTGCCCATATTATTGTCTAGACAAAGAAAGATGTAATTCTCATTTCATCCAAATCTACAAACCAAAATCTTCAAATTCATAGCATACAAAAGAAATAAAACACTATATATATTCATCCAAAATGTTTGATATAGTCATCAAAAGTATGTTCCAATAAAGTTCTTCATTAAAAATATGTTCCAATAAAGTTCTTACCTAATAGAACAAGTTGTAAATTCTTAATCCAAATAAAATGACTACATATATAATTCCAAAATGTTGATACAATCAAAAGAGATGTTTAGATTATAGCGATACCAAAATTCTCCCACACAAAATATGTAGTTTCGATGTTTGTCATCATATCAATCACATAATAAAAAATAAAATAAAATAGCTTTCATAAATCATCATGATCTAATTCTAATAATAAATTAGTTAATGAACTAAATAAATACCTAATTCACAAAGTAGTAAATAAATTTTCTTACATAGTTTGACTTTATCCATTGGCCATGCAACAGTGGTGTCCACAACATCATCAATAACAATAATGTCAGATGTCGGCCTCCATAAGAAGGAATTTGGTATTCGAACATTTGAGCCAAAAAGTATGTGATGGACGAGGATTGATGGATCATTGGAAGACCATCTACCTTCAGCAACAACTTCTCAATACTTGTGGGGAATGTTGATAGTAACACTATTTTTCACGAATAATATGGTTAGAAAATTTTCAAAGAATAATAATTTCAAATACTAAATGGATAGAAAGTTTATAAATGAATTTATCGATGGAGAATTTAGGATTGGAGCTCGAATATCTACCAATGTTGATACTCTAACAGGATTATTAGAATTTTGTTTGCTCATGTTTCCTATAGAAACAACATATTGAAAATATTATATAAAACATAATTTAAATAGATAAATAGAGTTAGGACAAATTTACTTTGTCCTTTACTAAGGAAGCTACCATACTTTTTAGTTCATTTACATCTGACGTTAGGTTGTTGCATTTTCTTTCAAGAGATGCAATAGTTTTATCTTTCTAAGTTAATGTAGAAACCTTCGATCTAGTCACACCAAATCTTAATCCTCGTACATGGCCATAATCGGGACCGAAAACTCTACTAATTGCATTGTCAATTATACTACCTGAAGGAGACGTTCCCACATGATTTTCTTCAATACGCCCCTAACAAAAAATCATATTAAAAAAATTCAAATGCCAAGAAGCCAATAAGCCATTTGGAAGGGAGGGGGTGCCTTATAACCAACACAAATTCACAACATTTAGAAATTCCTATTTCAATTAAATCACTACTCAAATGCCAACAAGAGATCACAAAATATAAGAACTTACATTTGATGACTAAGAGGTGCTCTGTTTTGAGGCCTCTAGTACTTCAACGGAAGAAAACTACAACCCTTAAAACCTTCCAACAAAAATAATAGACTCAGATCCTTGCACCCAAATAATCAATAAGCAAAGCAAAAACACAACCCAAAAACACAACCATTTGTATCCACCTTATCACCCGGATAATATTCATGGACAAAACAACTTTCCAACTCTATAATAATATCCATTATAGCTTTAGAAAATAGACTTAAATGACACTTGCACACATTATAGACTCAAAATAACAATTTAATGACACAAAGACGTATGAATCAAACTTTAATCAAACACAATAGACTCAAAATTAAACTTTAATCACGTATAGGCCAAATTACAATCTTAAAAAATATAAATGTGAGGCTCTACTATTCTTTAAGAATGTCAAGATAAAGGCTTTTGTCACTATTGATATTTGGGTGAAATACTTCGCTTTTAAAAGCAACTTGGAACAACAAACAATACACAATATTGCATTGGTTCACATTAAAACCACATAAAAAGTTCCTTAAAGGTGCCTTTAAGATTTTTAATCCAATTTGTTCCTAAGATTTTCTCTATATCTTAGTCAACATTTTTGTTGATAGAATGAGAAGACGACACTGAAATTTTAGTGAACATGTGGAGGAGTAGGCAAATGAAATGTGAGAAGAAAAGTTTACTTTGAATTTTTTTTTATTTCACCGCTAAACTTTATTCGAACTTATTTTGATCTCTTTAATTAGCCAATTGTATAAAATAAAACCAAATCCTTAGGAATGTGTATTGAAAGTTTGAGGAGTGGCACATGAAGAAGGAACTAGTTTCCACACAAATAAAAATCAATAATGTGATACTTCTATTATAGGAAATAGCATATAAAAGAAGAAAATCAATTCCCTTTATTATGGAATATGAACCAGAAAAGGTGTGGACATTTGAAGCAACTTCATGAACTTCTTTATGTCTATGGAGAAAGTTTTGATCTATGATGATGTCAAATGGCAAGTACTTATAAATTAGAGGCCATTTGGATTAGGATTTTCTAATTAAGGATACCTGGCAATTATATATCTAGGAATAAAATTATTGAGAATCAAGGATGACTATGTTTGGTTATGCATGAGAAAACAATGCCTAGAATAGTATGTGTGGGAAAATGGTGGTAGAAAGGGGAAGAAGAAGTGAAAATCCACATTTCTCAATGGCTATGTAATTCTTTCACTTATGTGGCTAAAAGATGTATGGAAATTATCTTTTCGAAGATAAATAAACAAAGCCCACCAACCAAATATGGACTTTCTAAACTCATTCCCATTCCTATTCCCATTCCCACCCTCTTTTCCCTCCAACCAAATAGTTCAGAGAATACGACCATTTATAATATATTATACTTTGAAAAACGTTTATAGTATACTAACAAAACACAAAAACTAAGCTGACTATCAGTTGAAATTCATAACAAAAGAAAGAAATCCACAACTCTAGACTCCTAGAATTCATGATAGAGTACCATCAAATTGCTTATAGATCAAAAAATTTTAATAGCTACGACCTCTTTTTCTCACAATCCAAGCATTCTAAAACTTGCCCAGATGTTCCTGAAGCAAAAATAAAAACAGGTTATCGAGCTTTGTGAACTAGACAAAAGTAGAAAAAATTCATTACAACTCCAACTTCAACTAAACACCAGCATTCAACATGACAAACACAAAACTTGCCCAAAAAATTTTAGTTCAAAGGTAAATGAATGGTACAGCAAATCCCAACTTCAAATAAAAGAAGAAAAAAACTATAACACAATCAAGAAAATTCCTCTTGCAAGAAGAACTTACACAATATCTTAAATTTGCAAGCATAAACCAAAGTTAACAAAACTCATTCACTAAACATTTAAAGTAGATCTAAAAGGTTCTATTTTATAGTGATTTTGGAAATAATAAGAATCTCTACTGTATAGGATGACCACAATGGAAAGTTTTGTACAAGAAAAGGCAGCAGCACAAATTAGCCCTAACCATCACCAAGATGCCTGCTCACATAGATTTTTCATTATGCTTGCTCACAAGGGTTAATATAGCCCTAACCATCAACAACACAAATTAGCCCTAAACATAATGCTTAAACATAATACTTCTAAGAGTAGAAGAATGTCTTCTTTCCACCCCTTAAATGTATTATTGTAGCAAATTGCGGGAATAGAAAGGTTGAGTGCACAAGATTAGATTCTAGGAGTATTCATCATCTAAAAACATGAAAACGGCGATCAACATAAATCATTAGAAGGCTAGTTGCTTGCAATGTCAAAAGAGAATGAGTTACATTTTAACAAAAATCTTGATAGTTTGAAGTAAAATTAATCCAGACCTAAAAGACCTTTTGAAGAATTTTAAGGCACCTAAAATAAAACCACTATTAATGGCTAGAAGAATTACATTTGAAAGAAAGAAAGTTTGATTATGCCAGCACAAACCTCAATTTTTTTCTGACTTTAAATATCATATCATAAAGAATTTGGACCACACATATGATTAGATTATTACAAAGATATTAGATATTGTTATTCCCCATGGCTTTTCACCTTTCAAAAGATGAAAAGTGGGAGAAATTATAAACCAAACACAAAGCCAGAAAAATAAGTAGAAGTATTGAGGAGAAAGAAGACCGTCATCTGATACTCTTGAATGGAATCATACTCGAGAGCAATACCCTCCAAATTTCCTGAAAAAAAAAAAAAGAAAGAAAAACTCCCATAAGAGAAAAGGAGAAACAAATTAACAAACACAATAACATAAACCTTGAAACTCCCCACAAAAAAAAAAAAAAAAAAAAGAACCAAAGAAATGAAAGGGTTGTAAGTTGATTTTGTGAGAGAGAATTGAAATTTGAGAAAAAGCAAGAATGAAGCTCCATAACCCTTGTAGGTAACATTGGCGGGATTTTTCTTTTGTAATTTCAATTTTATTTGATTGATATTAGGTTTGCTTGTTTGTATGTGTAATGAATATAAAACTTATAAACTTTGAACAAAATGTCAGGTTATGCAAAACGATATACAATGGTGATTGGAAGATTGCTCATTCTAATTCATCAAGACTTATCTATGTTTTGAGACAATTTACTAATGATGTGGATATTGATCTTCATGCTGCTGTTAGCACAAAACATATTTCTTCTATGAAAAACTTGATTTAGTTTACGTTTCATACAATTCAATACCCCTCCCCCCCCCCAAAAAAAAAAAAAAAAAAAGAGATACTCCTCTAGAATTCTTAAGATAGCAAAAATTATACTTGAACAAGATTCCTGTTCAAAATGCTAAAACTCTTAAGGGTGATACCCCAAATTTGATTTCATCGCAGAGGAAATAAAATGTCATTGCATAATCCCAAACTGAGCTCTAGAAGCTAGAACATTTGGAGTTGTAAGCTCTTTTGTAAGCATAGATAAGTTTAGATCGATGATAAAATGAACAATCTTTCAAGTTTCATATTCATTGCACATATAAACAAAAAACCTAGCCCAACATGAATAATTCAAATGAGGAGTTTGAGATATTTGAAAGGCACTTCAAGTCATGAATTATCATTTAAAAAGTCATCAAACAGACTAGATTGATGCTAGTTAGATTGGGGGAAGGATTATCTAACTGAAGATCTATAATTAAGGAGGAACATATTTGAGGTGAAATTAAACTATGTTTCGTCTCATCTTCAAATTGCTAATATAACTACAAGAAATGACAACCACACACTCTTTCAAGTCACTTCACTACAAGTTGGAAAATAGAATTTCACATTGACACACCAAATCGTTAACAAAATAACCAAGATTATGAAAATAAAAGAATGATAGAGCCACCATCAAGTTGGAAAAAATAATGACAAAGCTTTGTGAGTACCTCAAGGAGAAATAATTTGTGAAACATAAAGGAAATTTTGAGTAACATAAAAAAGAAGCTTTGTGAGTACCTCAAGGAGAGTATGTCCCTTTATCTGTTTGTCCTTTTTACAGATTACAGAATGAGAATAAAGAAGTTGGGCTTCGACAAACGATGGGGTTACAGATGGCGGGACTTGGGTTGATGATGGAGTTGTTGACAGTAGACTTGGGCGAACGGTGTAGATGGCGCACGAACGGAGTATAAGATTGAGAGATTCTTGGAGTCAAAGATGGAGAGACGAGTGGATGAACAGAGTATAAGATGGAGAGACGGTGAGCAACAAACACATGATAGAGAGGTGGATAAATCGAACTGAGGAACGCAAAAATAGGGAGAACAACAGAAAGGTGGAAGAAGAAAAATAGGGAGAATGATAGAAGTGAAGGAGAGAATGCAAGAAAGAGAAAGACGAAAGAATGCGAAATGGGGAAATGATCACACGATTTTGGGCGTGATATGGAAGAGGAAAAAACCTGTATGCGACGTTCCCTAACTTTTTTCTATTCCCCCGCGTGCCTTTTAATTTTTTTTTTCCATTTTTAATAACGGTTTTTATAAGATGTTGTATTAAAAGGTTATTAAAAGGGACTTTTGTTGTAGTGAAACTGGTATCAGAGACTCGTTAGGGTTATTTTTCGAAATTCTACATTTGTTCAACAATTGAAGATGTTTGGCGTGAAAATAAAAATCAGCAAATTCACCAGGAGGAACAGTTTCGATTTATGGTAGATCAAGATGCGATCCTTGCTAAAGCAGCAAAGCTATAGGCGCTGCTGATTGGTAAGTCGAAGAAGGCTACCGTGGATGATGAAGAATGGTAGACTCTTGAGGAGAAAACTCATTTGGCCATCACGTTATGTTTGGCTGATGATGTCATCATCAAGGTCATAAATAAAGAAATTGTTGTTGGTCTTTGGTTGAAGTTGGAAAGTTTTTACATGACAAAATCTTCAACCAAAAAGTTGAAGAAATGTCTATATTATTTACGTATGTAGGGAGGTACATCTCTTTGAGACCATCTTGATCAATTAAATAAAATCTTATTAGAACTATGTAACGTAAAGATTAAGATTAATGATGGGGATGTTGCCTTAATTTTGTTAACGTCTTTGCCCCCACATATGAGACCTTCTTTGACTCGTATATTAAAGGGAAAGAAATTCTGACCTTAGAAGATACAAAGTTCATGTTGCTTATGAGAGAGGACCGTCAGAATGCAGTGAGTTCAGGTACAGAAAGTCAAGTATCTGGGTTAGCTGCTACAGGGAGCAAGGGACATAAGAATTCTGGTAAGCAGAAGTCGAACAGAATCATAAATTTCGAATTCCAAGGGTTCTAAGTCAGACGATGTTTGTCATTATTGAAAAGAAAATGGTCATTGGAAAGTAAATGTCCTAAGATAAAAAGGTATCAGGAAAAAAAGGAAAAGAGTGACAAAAAGGAAACATCCACCTCTGTTGCATAAGTTGAGATTGATGTGGAAGAAGTCGAGATCGATTCTGAAGGAGATCTAGCTTTAGTTGTGAATGAACATTCACATTCTAATGATGTATGGGTTCTTGATTTTTGGGGCATTGTATGTGCCAAAACAGAGAGTGGTTCTTAACATTTCAGCAAATAGACGGAGAGAATGTTGGCTAATGGTGCTATGTACAATGTAGTAGAATCGACTCAGTCAAGATACGAACACATAATGATGTCTTCTACACTTTGGAGGAGGTTAGACATGTTCCATTAATGATGAAGAGTGTAATATCCTTTAGTGTACTCAATAGGAAAGGTCACAGTTTTAAAGGTAAAGGTCGAGCAATGTATGTATACAAGGGTTCTGAGGTAGTTCTAAGAGGCATAAAATGTGGAACATTGTATTTTCTATCAGGTTCCACAATAATAGGTTATGCTGTTGTTGCATCGTCTTTCGTTCAGAAGGATGTTATGACTAAGTTATGGCATATGAGACTTGGTCATATAAGTAAAAAAGGGATGCAAATTGTGTCAAAGAGGGATCTTCTATGTGGGCACAAGGTACAGGATGTTAAATTATGTGAACATTGTGTATTTGTCATTGTAGCAAGTTTCCATATGGGACACTTGATTATATTCATTCAGATTGTCGGAGATCTTCCAAAGTTGAGTCTATTGGAGATAGCAAGTATTTTATGTCTATAATTGATGTTTACTCAAGAGTGACTTTGGTTTTTATGATGAAACATAAAAATGAAGCCTTTAAGAATTTCAAGCAGTAGAAGATATTGATTGAAAATCAAACTGGGAAGAAAATCAAAAGGTTGCGAACTGATAATGGTTAGGAATTCTGTGGATCTGAGTTATTATGAGTTCTATAAAGCCAAGGGGATTGTTCGCCATCACATTATTAGGAATACTCCGCAGCAAAATAGGGTTGCAGGACGTATGAATCAGATGCTATTGGAGAGAACACAATGTGTGCTCTCTAATGCAGGGTTGGCTAGAAGGTTTTGGGCAATAGCAGTAAATACAACATGATATCTGATCTGTAGGATCCTTTGAAGGTCCTTGAGCGGAAGCATGGAGAATGATTCAAAATTTATTTTCACAGAATCAAAATTATAGAATACAAATGTTATGCATAATCATAAAGTTACAAC
>NC_052359.1:79999713-80139277 GCF_009727055.1 Benincasa hispida
AAAAAAAAAAAAAAAAAAAAAAAAAAAAAGGAAATGAGAGAATTGGAGTGAGAGAGAACTTACCCTTAAAGAATCCTTTTTCACGTATCTCCTTTCTCCAGATTTGTCATGAACAAACTCGATCTAAATGGTCACTACCACAAAAAGAGCCTTTTGTATTCTCTAATGGGATGAGAATCACTAAGGAGTTGTGGGCTCTTGTTTGTGGAAGAGAGGAAGTGATGAAGAGGAAAAACTTTTTTTCCAGAGAAAAACTTCTATCTCTTGTTGGAATTGTGTAAGTCTCTAGAGCATTACATCCACACATGCACTAAATAGAGAGAAACAGAGGGAAGGGAGTTACAACTCCTTCCCAAAACCATTTTCAAAATAAATTAAGATAATTTAATATTTAAATATATGATAACTACCTTATCATATAATATATATTAAACTATATGTTATATCTAATATAATACATAACCTATAGTTTAATATTATATCAAATACAATATAAACTATAGTTTTCATTCTCTCAACAATGCATGATATTTAATATAAATCCTACTTATATTAAACTTAATTATATGAATCCAATTCACATAATTAATATTTGAATCAAGTTTAAATATTTATTTCCTCTCAAATAATGTATCAAATACATTATAGTAATTACATCATATATAATTAAATTAAATTAATTATATCACATATAATTAATTCACTCAATTAAGTTGAAAAATTTTAAATAAACCAAAATTGATTCTAATTTAATCTCTATTGAGCTACAGAGTGGACCTCATTGACCTGTAAATTGAAGCTCTAATTGTACTTGAATAATTAATTAAACTCTTTAATTAAATTATTCAACATCCATTAACTGTCGGGCACTCCATTAAAGACCGTCAGTTGTACTCTTCGCATTACATATATATATTACTACATCCATTTGATATAATCAGTCAATAGTGCGATGACCTTTGACAAATTGCTCGTAAGTACAACTGAGCCAAAATTATCGTTTTGCCCCTCTAGTTACATCTAACTCCTTAAGTATCTCTGTTCCCTCTAATGAACAATAAATCATAGTCTCACTATAACTAAATCCCTCTCTGGCCAGAAGAAGGTGTGGTGCCACATTGTTTAAACCCCAGAATCAGTGTTTAAGAGAGCAGTTTATTTACTTACCCCGATCTCGGGGAAGGAGTGAATTTCATCTTGTGTAGTTATGTTCCTAACTCCCCAATCAGACGAATCCCTAAAATGGTAGGCTTGTTGAGTCTGCGATCTGACCACTTTCACCAATACAAATCAAAGGACCACCCTCATAGGTAGAAGTTCACAACTCACTTAGGAATCAAGCCATGTCATTTATGGTAATCTTGGTGAAATGAAAGTCTCTATATGAATGGTGTTATATAATGAGACTAGTCATTTTGTGGTCCGATCTTATACGAACTCCTTTGTATAAAATAACCCTGCTTATATGTTTCCACGTGAATGATTAGGATCAGATCATTTGTCGCAATTTACAATAATTGAAACATCTACAAAGTAAGCCATACTCGTAGTCACCAGGATAAGGTATCCAACCTTATCCATCTACTACAAATCATTTAGGTTATCACTTAAACATGATCCACTTGTATGTCTCTACATACATGTTTAAGCTACAAAAGATAACCTTGGATGTTAGTTTATTGGTTTGTGGGTTTAATGCTACTAAATGTCAAATAAAATATCTCATATTTTATTAAATAAATAAAATGTTTGTAAAATACAATCACAAACTACAGAACCTTACGAGATTTAGGGCACCAACCCCAACAAACTCCTACTTGTCCTAAAGATAGTGAGGTGTACAATATACAAGTCATACTAATATACTAGTACACAAATCAATAAACTAGGGCATAAAACGCGCCCAGTACAAATCTCCCACTTGCCTTAGGCTATATGTGGCCTATCCTATAAACCTATACTCTGCAAGTGACCCTCAAACACCTTAGTGGTGAGGGCCTTTGTAAATGGATCACCAACGTTGTGCTCCGAAGCTATCTGTGTGACAATCATGTCTCCTTGATGCACAATCTCTCGGATGAGATGATACTTCCGCTCTATGTGCTTCCCACGTTTATGACTCCGAGGCTCTCGAGAATTAGCCACAACACCACTATTTACAATAGAGGGTGATGGGCTTTGTTTGGAACCATTTCCATATCAGTCAAGAAGTTCCTGAGCCATACAGCTTTCTTAGCAGCTTCACAAGCTGCTATGTATTCAGCCTCCATGGTGGAGTCAGCAATGTACCCTTGTTTGGTGCTCCTCCAGATTACTGCTCCTTCGTTAAAAGTAAACATTGATCCTGATGTGGATTTCCTAGAATCCTTATTAGTCTGGATCAGAGTCCGTGTATCTTGTAAGGATCAAATCTTTAGAACCATACACAAGCATGTAGTCCCTCGTTCTCCGTAGATACTTTAGGATGTTCTTAACGGTGGTCCAGTGATCAAATCCTGGATTAGACTGATATCTATTGACTATCCTCACCACATAGCAGATGTCAGATCTAGTACACAACATCGCATACATCAAGCTGCCAACAGCCAATGCATAGGGGATTCGTTTCATTTCCTTAACTTCTTGAGATGATTTAGGACACTATTTCTTAGACAATATAATTTCATACCTGAAAGGCAGTAAACCTCTCTTGGAGTTCTGCATAAAAAATTTGACAAGCATTTTGTCAATATACGATGTATGAGACAGGGATAGCGTTTTGTTCTTTCAATCCCTAAAGATCTGAATACCCAGAACAAACTGCGCCTCTCCCAAATCTTTCATTTGGAATTCGGTCACTAGCCAGTTCTTAATTTCAGTCAGTAAACCGACATCATTCCCAATGAGTAGGATATCGTCTACATTAAGTACTAGAAAAGCTATTGAAATGTTGACGATTCTCTTGTAAACACAAGGCTCATCAACATTTTGATCAAAACCATAAAATTTGATCGCAGTATCAAATCTTATATTCTAAGATCGAGAAGCTTGCTTCAATCCATAAATGGATCGATTAAGCTTGCAAATATTTTGCTATTGACCTTGAGTTATGATTCCCCCAGGTTGCTCCATATAAATGGACTCTTCAAGATTTCCATTCAGAAAGACCGACAACTTTTGAATAATTAATTAAACTCTTTAATTAAATTATTCAACATCCATTAACTGTCAAACACTCTACTAAAGACCAATAGCTACACTCTTCGCATTGCATATGTATTTCTGTGTCCATTGGATATAACCAGTCAACAGTGTGATGACCCTTCACAAATTGCTCACAAGTACAACTAGGCCAAAATTAGCGTTTTTCCCCTGTAGTTACATCTAACTTCTTAAGTACCATTGATCCCTCTAATGAACAATAAATCATAGTCCAACTATGACTAAACCCCTCTCTGGCCAGGAGAGTGTGTGGTGTCACAGTGTTGAAGCTTTGGAATCAGTCCTTAAGAGAGCAATTTATCTACTTACCTGGATCCGGGGAAAGAGTGAATTCCGTCTTATATAGCTATGTTCCTAGCTCCCTAATTAGACAAATCCCCAAAATGGTAGCCTTGTTGAGTCGGTGATCTGGCCACTCTCACCCATATAAATCAAAGGACCGCCTTCATAGGCAGGAGTTCACAACTCACTCAGGATTCAAGTCATGTCACCTATGATCATGTTGGTGAAATGTAAATCTCTATTATGAATGGTATATAATGTGACTAGTCATTTCGTGGTCTGGTCTTATACAAACTCCTTTGTATAAAATACCCCCGCTCACATATCTCCACATGAATGATCAGGATTAGATCATTTATAGCACTTTACAACAATTGTAACATCTATAAAGTGGGTCGTACTTGTAGTGTCATCAGGATAAGGTATCCAAACCTGTCCATCTACTACAGACCATTTAGGTTATCACTTAAATATGATCCACCTATATGTCTCTACATACATGTTTAAGCTACAGAAGATAACCTTGGATGTTAGTTTATTGGTTTGTGGGTTTAATGCTACTAAATGTCAAATAAAACATCTCATTTATCAAATAAATAAAAATTTTGTACAGTACAATTACAAACTACAGGACCCTAAGAGATTTAGGGCATCAACGGCAACATGATCAACCGTGGACCTCACACAAGTATTGATTGTAAAAAAAAAACCTTATAAGGTGTGGTCTAGTAAGCCTGCATATTAATCTTTATTAAGAGTTTTTGGTTGTACTGTCTACTTTCATGTTAATGAGGGTAAATTAGAACTGCGAGCTAAAAAGGGTATATTTGTGGGTTTTGGGGGGGATAGAGTTAAGGGATATAGAGACTAGTCACCTTTTGAGAATAGAGTTATACTTAGTAGGAATGTGACATTTGATGAAAATTCCATCCTTAACTTAACTATGAAGCCTTTTGTGACTGTTTACTAATATGGGAGAAAGTAGTAGTGTTGATAAATAGGTGGATATGCAATTCACTTTAGCTGTGAATGAATTACAATACCAAGGTGGAGAAGATCAACACATTACTACAAAAACTAATGTGCAACCAGAAACTGATGTGCCTAAAACACTAGAAATTGTTTTGCCTTAGAATTCTAGTTCACAAGTAGTCAATCGAGTATAGCTTGTGATAGAGCTAGAAGAGTTGGTATTTGACCTCCTGTGAAGTATGGATTTGAAGATATGTTAATTTTGCACTACAGGTTGCTAAAGAGGTGGATCCTCATGAACCATCCACCTATAGAGAAGTTGTGTCATGTAGTGAGTCTACTCAATGGCTTGTTGCTATAAGGGATGAGATTCCATCTCTTGACAAAACTCAGACTTGGGAATTTGTTAAATGGCCTAATGAGAGAAAAATTATGGGTCTTCAAGAAAAAAGAAGGGAATATCATCTTCAGAGGGCATTAAATATAAAGCTCGAGTTGTTGTTGAGGGTTCACATAGAGAGAAGAAGTTGATTATAATGAAATCTTCTTACCAGTAGTCAGACATACTTCTATCAGGGTGTTACTAGCTATAGTAGCACATTAGAATTAGGAACTTGAGCAAATAAATGTGAAGACAACTTTCTTACATGGAGAGTTGGAGGAAGAGATATAACCCAGGTAGATAAGTTCTAGTGTCCAGGTAAAAAAGATTATGTTTGCAAATTGAAGAAATTTTTGTATGGGCTAAACTAGTCTCCAAGGCAATGGCATAAAGGATTTAACAACTATATGGTTGGACTTGGTTATAACAGAAGTCTGTATGATTCTTGTATATATCACAACAAAGTTGGTGATGGTTCGATGATTTATCTACTTTTACATGTAGATGATATGCTCATAGCTGCAAAGTCTAAGTCTGACATTAAAAAATCAAAGAACATTCTCAGGAGTTAAGTTTGATGTGAAGGATTTGGGTGTATTGGGATTGGTGTCCTAATTCTCTCGGAGTCTCGTTATTTGTAATGATACACATTGTTTTGTGAATAAAATAATTGTTATTTCATTATGGCATTTACTCATATCCAATAAACAAAGCTCCATGGTTATCTTATGTAAACTTAAGCATGTATATGTGATATATAAGTAGATCATACCTTAAGTGATAACCTAAATAGGTCTGTAGTATAAGGATTAAGGTGGAATACCTGATCCTTGTGACACTACGAATACGACCTGATTTGTAGAGGTTTGCAAGTGTTGTAAACTACTACAGATTGTAGATCCTGACCATTTATGTGGAGACATGCGAGCGAGGGTGTCCTATACAAAGAGTTTGTATAAGAATGGATCACGGAATGACTAGACTTTGTATATAACGTTGTTGATACTAGAGACTTACATCTCACCTAAACGACCATAGGTGACACGACCTCAATCCTGAGTGTTTTGAGAACTCTTGCCTTTGAGGGCGGTTCTTTGATTAGTATGGGTGAAAGTGGCCAGATTGCCACTCAACATGTCTACCTTTTTGGGGACTTGTTTGATTTGGGAGCTGGGAACTCAATACACAAGATGGAATTCACTTCTTCCCTGGAGTAGGGGTAAGTAGAGAGATTTCTCCCTTAAGGGCTGATTCCGAGGCTTGAACATAGTGGCCACAACTTCTTTTTGGAAGAGGGGACTCAGTCATAGAAGAACTATGACTTATGTTCATTAAAGGATCCAGTGGTACTTAAGGAGTTAGATGTAACTACAATGGCATAACGGTTATTAGCCGAGCTGTACTTATAAGCGATCTGTGAAGGGTTGTCGCACTACTGATTGGTTAAGATGGGCACATAATATATCTGTGGTAATGAGAGTTCAGTTGTCGGTCTTTAGTGGAGTGCTTGGCAGTTAACAAATGGTGGATCCCATGATTAAAGAGTTTAGTCAGTATTCACGTACCGTTGCAGCTTCGAACTACAGGTCCATAAGGTCCCCTTGATAGCTCAATAGATTCAGTTGAGGATCAGTTCTTGGTGTTAATTTGAAATGTTCAAATTGATAAGAGGTAATTTGATTATATATGATATGATCAGTATGGTGTATGAGATACATCAAGTGGAGGATTAATGGAAATGAGATTTACATTAAGTGCCTGGAATAGAAAAAGAGCTATGGTTTGTATGTTTCATGAGATGAAATATTAAAACTATAGGTTATAAATATAGTATGATAAGTTGGTTATCATTTATATTTATAATAATATTAATTATTGGATAATTATTTCTTTTTCTCTAATAACCAATTGAGTGGGAGGTTATTGGTAGTTTTATAGTAACCGTGACATAAAAGGAAAAATGTTTTCCTAATTTTAGTAAGAAAAGTAAGCAAAGATTTGAGATTTCCAATCTTGGAAAATACTCACAAAGAGTTGTCAAGTAAATTAAGATTTACTAAGCGACGACTTGGAGCTAGCTAAACGATCGTGGAGTGTTCTCTGGTGATATACACTCAGCTAAGCGATGAGCTAAACGATCACATAGCTTTTGCTAGATGATCTCTTAGCTTTTCCTAAACGATTGGGCATCGACCTATACGATAGGTTCTTCCATCTCCCACTTGCTCAATCATTTTCACAATTGTGTTTCCTCTTGTCTTCTGCCTTAAACCAAGTCCACACAGAGCCCACTCTCTGGATTCTCACACCAAGAATACCAAGGTAGCCTTCTTGGTGGTGTCATACTCAACTCGACACTGTCGAGGTTCTATGGAGGCCATTCTTGGTATTCGGGGTGTTCGTGACCTTGGCGATCGCTGAGTTCGAGTGTGCAGTGTTCGTGCAGTGTAACAATCGTGTTGGACAAGCATTCTTGTGTTGTTGTGTTACTATGATCAAGCGTTCATGATCAAGGAGCTTTATGATGAGCCGACAAAAGTATGTTGCTCTTGTCCTTGATCTTTTGTATAACATGATATAATTTCTATATTTTTGCATAACCGTATGTTTCTGTTTATGATTGTAATTGTAAAGTTAATATACGATTATAATTTGGAATGATCCTTCCGCTGCTCATGGAAATCCTCATATTCGATTTCCTTCAGGGTGTTGCTCAAAAAATTTTGGTATGGAGATCTATAAGGATAAAGACAAAAATAAACTCTTTCTGTCACAGAAAGACTATATTCAAAAAAATATTGTTGAGGTTTGGTATGTCATCAGTTAAGCCTATAGATACTCAAAGTGCTGTAAATGCTCGTTTGTCATTTTTACTTTCACCACAGTCTAAAGTTAAGAAGAAATATATGTCTTGAGTTCCTTAAGCTAGTTCAATAGGAAGTTTGACATATGTTATGGTCTGTATTAGGCCTGATCTTACCGATGTTGTTAGTGTTGTCAGCAGGTTCATGGTTCAACTTGGGAAGAAGCATTGACAAGTTGTTAAGAGGATTTTTCGTTACCTTAGAGGTACATCTGATGGTTGCCTTATTTATGGGAATGATACAAAGTGTTTGGTGACCGGTTATTTTAATTTTGACTATGCTGGAGATGTTAACAATATGAGGTCTATGATTGACTATGGTTCATTCTAGGTGGTTTTGTTGTTAGTTGGAAGGCAACTTTGAAGCATACAGTTACTTTATCTACTACTAAAGCAGAGTACATGGCCTTGGTAGAAGCTGCTAAAGAGGAAATATAGTTGAGGGGGTTAGTTGGTGATCTTAGTTTGCATCATGACCAAGCTATTATATATTGTGATAGTTTGACTGTAGTATCCCTAGCTAAGGATCAAGTTCATCATAAGAGTAAGCATATCGATGTAAGATATCACTTCTTAAAAGGTGAGCATAGATTTAAAGTGATGAAAATTGATATTGTGAATAACCCTGTTGATATGTTCGCCAAATCGGTTTCACAAGGCATATTCCAACATTGTTTGGACTTGTTGAATGTTTTGAATTGTTAGTGGTCTCCTTTGTGGGACACTTTGAGGCATGAAGGAGAAGTCTGGGTACGTTTGGCAATATTGTTTATGTTGCATTTGGTACATTTGTTATTTGGGAGAGAATTCAAGTCAAGGTGGAGATTTGTTGAAATGCCTTGAGTTTGTTAACTGGCGCTTAGAATGACCAAGTACGAGGCTGAAACCTATTCAAAATTCGTATTTAGTATATTTTCTTATTTATGATATAATTATGACCCTAGGGTTTAGAGTGAGCGCTATATAAACTCTCTAACCCTAGAGTTGTTGTTTGTGTATTCAGAAAACATTCTCTCCAATAATATTGTTCCCCTTTTGCCCCGTTGACGTAACTAACACATTATTAGTAAACCATGTATATCTGTATGTTGATTCTTTTTATGTTTTTTTTTTTTTTTTTTTTTTTTTTTTTTTTTTTTTTTTTTTTTTTTTTTTTTTTTTTTTTTTTTGCATTCTCTTATTCTCGATTTAGTAACAACATCAAATTTTCCCTGTGTAAGTAAAATGAAACTCACCATCGAGTTTAGGCTAAAAGTTTGAGTTGGTCTGGGGGAAAATACTCTGCTAGATCAGCTACATTGAAGATAGAACTGATATGAAGATCTTCGAGTAGTTCAATTTTGTAGGCATTATCTCCATATTTCTTTAGAATTTGGAAAGGTCCTAGTTGAAAGGAGTAGGTGACTACCCGTACCGGAAGGATCGTGTCCCAATTTTAATTTTACAGAACATTGATTATAAAGAGTCCAGAAACTAGGAATAAGCAATCCTAATTAAGCATGCTTTCCTAACAAAAAACAAAAAGGAAGAAAGGGATTCATGGATCTTACCCTTAGAGACAAAAAATTTTCACGAATTCTCTCTGATCACGAAAAATTGGACTCTCCCTAGAATTCATGAAGACACGATCATAGGAACAACAATGGACACCACCAATAGCTCTTCCTCATTATTGTCAAGTGTGAGAATCGTTGAGAGGTGTGGGCATTAGTGATCAATTTTTGATGAAAGGGAGAATGGAGAAATTTGTTTGAGAGAAAACACTATTACTATAAAGAGCCTTTTGGGAGATAGAATGTGAAGTGAGAAGTCGATAAAAAAAATCTCACAACTCCTCAATGTTATCATGAAAAAGAAGTTGAGGGATTAAAGGGGAATGGGTTGTTTTTTTTTTTTTTTTAAATAACTCCCTCCCTTTTATTACTTAAAAAATAAAATTTCAAAGTTCACAATTTTGATATTCAAATAATAACCACATTTATTATTAGCATCCAACCATATGTTATATCATGTATAATATAACCTATAGTTTATATTATATCACATAAAATATAACCTATGGTTTGTCAATCTCTCAATTAGAATATAGTATAAATATGATTCATATTCATATTAATTTTAACGAATAGTTTTTATATGAATCACATTCATATTAATAATATTCAAATCATATTCAAATATTTGTTTCTTTCAAACAAAACTTTATATTATAATGTATCACATTAAGTACTTTAATTATATCTCATATAATCAATTCCCTTTAATTAATTTGAACTATTCAACTTAGTCCAAAATTCATTCGATTCTCACTCATCCTTATTGAGCTAACGGAGGGATCTTATGAACCTATAGATTGAAGCTCCAGTGGTACTTGATTAATTAATTAAACTCTTTAGTTAAATTAATCAATTTTCATTAATTGTCGGTCATTCCACTAAATACCAACAACTGCACTCTTTGCACTACAGATATATTTATGTGTTAATTGGATATGACCAATAAATAGTGCTTTGACCCTTCACCAATTGCTCGTAAGTATAGCTAGGTCAAAATTACTAATTTGCCTCAATACTTACATTTAACTCCTTAAGTACCACTGATCTTTCTAATGAACAATAGGCAGGAGAGGATATAGCGCTACATTGTTCAAGCCTCGGAATCAGCCTTTAAGGAACAATTTCTCTACTTTCCCTAACACTAGGAAAGGAGTGAATTTATTCTTGTGTAACTGCATTCCCAGCTATCCAATTAGAGAATCCCTAAAGTGGTAGGCATATTGAGTCGGCGAAACTGGCCACTCTCACCCATGCAAATCAAAGAAATGTCTTCACAGGCAGAAATTTACAACTCACTCAGAATTTAGGTTAAGTCATCTATGGTCATCTTGGTGAAATGTAAATCTCTTTTAGCAATAGTGTTATATAGAAAGACTATTCATTTTGTGGTATGGTCTTGTACAAACTCTTTGTATAGAATACCCCCGCTCACATGTCTCTACATGAATGATTAAGATCAGGTCACTTTTAGAACTTTACAACAATTGTAACAACTACACAGTGGGTTGTATTCATAGTACCACCAGGATAAGGTACCAACCTTATCCATCTACTACATACCGTTTAATTTATCACTTAAACATGATGTGTGGGTTCATGCCCTAAATCTCGTAGGGTCCTATAATTTGTAATTGTATTTGTAATTGTATTGTACAAACTTATTATTTATTTAATAAAATATGTGATGTTTTATTTCAAAATTAGTTGCATAACCACGAACCAATAAACTAACATCCAAGGTTATCCTGGTGGCACTACGAGTATGGCCCGCTTTGTAGGTTTTACCATTATTGTAAATTACTACAAATGATCCGATCCTGATCATTCATGTAGAGACATATGAGTGAGGATATTCTATATAAAGGAGTTTGTATAAGACCGAACCATGAAATGTTTAGTCTCATTATATAACGGCGTTCATAATAAAGAGTTACATTTCACCAAGATGACTATACGTAACATAACCTGAATCTTGAACGAGTTGTGAACTCCTGCTTATGAGAGCAGTCCTTTAATTTGTATGGGTGAGAGTAGCTAGATCGTCAACTCAATAAGCCTACTATTTTGGGGATTTGCCTGATTGGGGAGCTGGGAACGTAACTACATAAGAAGGAATTCATTTCTTCCTCGAGATCGAGGCAAGTAGATAGATTGCTCCCTTAAGGACTGATTCCAGGGCTTGAACAATGTGGCACCACACCCTCTCCTAACCCGAGAGGAGTTTAGTCATAGTTGGACTATGATTTATTGTTCATTAAAGGGATCGATGGTACTTAAGAAGTTAGATATAACTACAGGGGTAAAACGGTAATTTTGACCTATCTATACTTACAAACAATTTGTGAAAGGTCATCGTACTGTTGATTAATTATATCCAATGGACACAGAAATATATATGTAGTGCGAAGAGTGCAACTGTTAGTCTTTAGTGGAATGTCCGACAGTTAACAGATGGTGAATAATTTAATTAAAGAGTTTAATTAATTATTCACAAACTGTTTAAGCTTCAAGCTACAAGTCCATGAGGTCCCCTCGGTAGCTCAACAGATTTAATGAGGATCAAGTTTTGGATTAATTTGAATTGTTCGAATTAATTGAGGGAATTAATTATATGATATAATTAAGTTTATTTAATTATATATGATATAATTACTATAATGTATTTGATACATTATAATATAAAATACTTACGAGAGGAATAAAATGTTTGAATATGATTCAAATGTTAATTATATAATGTAAATGTGATTTATGTTAAATCCCATTAGTGAGAAAAAAGAAGCTATAGATCATATATTGTATATGATACAATATTAAACTATATGTTATATGTTCTATATGATATAGCATATGATTATATGAATATATAATAAATTGGTTATTATATATTTGTTATAATTTTAGTTATGAATTAAAATTATTTATAAATTATTTTAATATTAAATAATGATTTTATTTAATTTTAAAATTAATTAAGGGGAGAGAGTACAAGTCCCCCCTTCCGTCCCTTTTCTCTCCACCACATATGTGGTTTGTGAATGAAGGAGTCTTTATCTTCTTCCTGCAAAATAGAGAAGGTGAGAGAATTACAAAATTACAGAGACCTAAATACTTTTCCTCTCAGAAAATACTTCCTTGTTTCCCCTCTTCCCAAAATCAGTCAAAACCCACCACTCCTGGATCCATCATCTAGGGGATACTGAGGTTTCATACGTGGTTGTATTCTTAGTTAGAAATCGTTTACGTTGAATAGAGTCTTCAAAAGGTAAGGGTTTTTGAAATCCTAAATTTCTTTTTATAGAGCATGCTATATTTATTTGTTAAGATGCATAATCTGTTTGTTTTTCTTTGTAAAAATTTAATTATGTGAAATTGGGATTTGGGACGATCCTCCTTTCGCTCAAGGGCCTTTAATAGGATCCTTCAATTGATATCAGAGCTTTGGTTTAGATCCCAAAATTTCATTTTTTTTAATTAAATTTGACAATGATGGTAGGTGTTTTCATTTTACTGCATTCTGTATAGAATTTATGTGATGAATGGCTATTATTGAATGTATTTCTTGGTTAATGAATGGTTTTTAATTGTTTCATTTATTTATAATTGTTATAACTAAATGAAATTAGAATTAAAATCAATAATTAATAGTTGCATGCAAACCTTAGTGTATAATCATTTTTTAAATTTTTTTTAAAACATGATTGAGATAGACCTAAGATCACATTTCTAATAAGATTGAAATCTTAGTTTAATCTGTTTATCGGTTTAATAGGATTAAATTGATTGTTAATAAAAGATTAAATATGTGACAAATGTTTCTATAAGGGACCGTTTGTCTAAGGCGGGTTCTATCTAGTGGGTATTTAAGATGACGGAAACGTCGCACTCGTACATGGGAACCTACCAGGAAAGGTGAATTAGATAGATTTGTTACATGCATGCAAGTTTGATTGAAGTCTATTAAAGAGTTTAATGTACCTTAATCAAAATTGTTTTAAGTATCCAAAGACAAGTGTTGTTTTTGGGAAAATTAAAAATCAGTAGCCAGATTTTTCTAAGTTAATTAACCTTAGGTAAAATGCTTAGCAAACAACACGAACTAGCAAATACTCGATTACAATCGAGTAAACTCGATCCTCGACCCTCCAATGGAACTTGACACCACTACTTGGTTACCTTGGTATTCTCGGTGTGAGGATCCAGAAGGTGTGGGCTCTATATGGATTTGGTAGAGGGAAGGAGGAATGAAAGAAAAAATGATCGAGTAACACACAAAGGAACCGTTTAAAAGATATCAGTCTATCATATAGACTCGTTCCTCGATCATGTAGTAAGAAACTTCTATCGTATAGAAAACTCGATCTATCATTTACTCTCTCGAAAAGTTATCTGATAACTTGCTTCGCGCGTTGTATGATCCATAATGAAAACTCTTTTCTTCTTTATCCATTCGATTGCCATAAACTAACTAAAACCAACCACTAAGGTGGTTATTGGAGAAAACCGAAATCAATCATCTTATAATTAATTTATTATAAGTAAATATAATAACTAATCTATCATATTATATTTATAACCTCTAGTTTTAATATCACATCATATGCAATATATAAACCATAGTTCTTTTTCTCCTTTATGGCATTTAATATAAATCATATTTATATTAATTCCTTCAATCAAATAATGTATCAAATACATCAAATAAATTATATCATATATAATGGAATTAATTGAATTATATCATATATAATTAAATTCCCTCTTGTTAATTTGAACACTTCAAACTAACCCAAAAACAGATTCTCAACATGAATCCCTTGAGCTACCAAGGGGACCTTATGAACCTATAGCTTGAAATTCCTACGATACGTGAATAATTGACTAAACTTTTTAATCACGATATCCACTATCCGTTAACTGTCGGGCACTCCACTAAAGACCGACAACTGCACTCTTCGCAGTACAAATATATTTCTATATCCATCAGATATAACCAATCAACAGTACGATGACCCTTCACAAATCGCTCGTAAGTACAGCTGGGCCAATTAACCATTTTGCCCCTATAGTTACATCTAACTCCTTAAGTACCACTGATTCCTCTAGTGAACACTACATCATAGTCTCACTATGATTAAACCCTTTTCGGGCCAAGAGAAAATGTGGCGCCACATTGTTCAAGCCCCAGAATCAGCCCTTAAGGGAACAATTTTATCTACTTACCTCTGTTTCGGGGAAAGAGTGAATTCCTTCTTGTGTAGCTGAGTTCCCAACTCCTCAATCAGACGAATCGTCAAAGTGGTAGGTTTGAGTCAGCGATCTGGCCACTCGCACCTATGCAAATTAAAGAACCGCCCTCATAGGCAGGAGTTCACAACTCACTCAAGATTAAGATCATGTTACCAATCGTCATCCTAGTGAAATGAAAGTCTCTATCATGAACAACGTTATATAACAAGACTAAACATTTCTTGATCCAGTCTTATACGAACTCCTATGTATAGAGTATCCCCGCTCACATGTCTAAAACATGAATGATCAAGATTAGACCATTTGTAGCACTTAACAACACTTGTAATACCTACAAAGCAGGCACACTCGTAGTGTCACCAGGATAAGGTTTCCCTCCTTTAATCATATACTATAGACCATTTAGGTTATCACTTAAAGCACGATCCACTTGTATGTCTCTACATACATGCTTAAGTTACAACGATAACCAGGATCTTAGTTTATTGGTTTGTGGTTAATGCTACTAAAATATCTCATATTTCATAGACTGAAGCGAATAAAATATCTCATATTATATATCACAAAACTGTTTGTTCATACATGTGTTTACAAACTACAAGACCCTAAAAATTTAGGGCATCAATTCCAACAACACTTACAAGAATTATTAAGCAAGTTAACAAATTTTGGACTAAACAATGGTGACTATTAGTTCCAGTGACAAGGTGTTGTTTCTATCTAAGATTGAGAATGTCTCATTTTAGTGAAAGGGCACTTGATCACACTACGGTGACTTTTGTCCTACCTCACTGAAACATCATTACAAAATAGATGTCACTCAGGGTACATTAGACTATTTTGCTAAAAACTAATTGGTTGTTTTAGTGATTTAATGCAAGTAGACTAATAATAAATAATTTGTATAGTTTCAGCAAATTTTTTATTACAATGGCTACCACTACTCTAAACTTGCTCGCCACTAACAAATTAACTGGCAAAAACTATGCATCTTGAAAAAAATACGATCAACATAATTTTGATCATTGATGATCTTCAATTCGTCCTGACGAAAGATTGTCCTCCCATTCCTACTCCAAATGCTCCTTGAAACGTTTGAGAGGTATACGAGCGCTGTGATGCTTATTTTTGTGAAGTGGAAATGTAGGTGATATGCGTTGATGAAATTGCGTTGTGCACTTAAGTCTCCTTAGCGGAATCCAAGTGTAAATTCCACTGAGTTTCCTGGTAAGTCTAGGGTCGAACTCAGAGACTTGTGAAAACAGATTGCGTTGGTAATTTTTATGAACACTTTGCGGTAACCAAATAAATAAATTGTTGGTTTGTTGTTGATTGCGTTAATGAGAAAAATAACAAATGCGGTGGAGTTTGAAAAAAGTTGGTAAGCAGAAGATGCGATGAGTATGCGGTGAATGGGTTGAGAAGGGTTTCGGCTAACACTTTCTAGAATGCATTCATGATTTGCGATCATGCAACATGCATACAATAGTAAACCACCTCTCGATGCGAATGCTACGGCTTCTAACGCTAGAACACATGCGATATATGCAATAAGTCTATAGATCCTACACATAAGCCTCTATTCTTATTTATGCTATGACAGGATAACACACACACAAAAATAAGGCGACCACACAATATCATTCCTATCTCTAGGATGCATGCAATGCAGGTTGTCAAACATAGCTTATCTCTAAGTCCTTATTTCTTGTTTATGCAGTTCTAATCTTGCTCTCTCGAGTCTAGATTCTAACCTAGCTCTCTCGAGTCATTAGGTTCTTTCTTTAGACTCTCTCTCAAGTAACTTTAAAGGGGATTTTGCACAGCATAAAACAAAACAATCGTAACCAACAAACCTCCTAGTTCATGTTAGCTTAGTTCTTCTCAACCCATTCGACTAGTTTACATATTCATGCGTGCTAAGAGAGTGAACAGATGTAGAAATAGAACTTTCATTGTATAAATATGAAGATGTAGTACAAAATAACAATGCAAGCATAGAATAAAGATCCTGGTAGCAATCTCTTGCTACCCAAGCTTTTACACTGTTTTTCTACTCGTGCTCAAAAGATAATCTCACTCTCGCGAGAGTCGATCCGCTCTCTACTTTTACGCCCCAAGGTTCTATCTCGAATTTCCCTGAGCGATCTCTGGCATCACCACTCTTCTCTTGCTCCGCCTTAAAATGAAAGGAAAACTATGAACAGACTCGTGAACTTGTGGAACAAAAAATCACTGAACCCCTTTTCTGAAGGTTGCCCTTAGTATTTATAGAACATCCAGGGTGAAAGGCGGCTTCTCTTTCATGATTGTACAGATGGGACGACTTTAATTCCTGACTGATGCGCTGAATACTTATCACCGAAAAGCTGAATGTACTTGTATCGTTATCGGCTATCACCTTAATTCGGATTTGACTGTCATCAGCTTTTTGTCCCATCACGATTAATTAGCCTTTCACCTAGATGTATCCACCATGTTGCGTTGACCAAATCGCGACAATCCTTCTGGTGTGAATGTTTACAAACACAATCATCGCAAAGCTTTGTGGTGAAGTTGTGCTCGACCAATGATTTCCTATGATCGCAATTCTTGCATTGCGTCAACGCATATTCTGCATAAAAATACAAGAATCAACTGTTCTAATGCGATGAACGCATGCGACTGCAATATTATGAAATTGATGTTTAATGGATGCAATTTAACATATTCTATCAACGCAAGCTAACATTGTTTAAGAACTTAGCACTATGATAACGTGCATTTCTGCCCGTTATCACGCTGGACAAGGGAAAACGAAAAGGTCTGAGCATATATCTTGGCTAGCCTTATCGAAGTCTTGGTCAAGAAGCATGTGTTGGGGTTGATGCCCTAAATCTCGTAGGATTCTATAGTTTGTAAACATTTGTATGAACAAACATTTTGTGTTTTATAGTATATGATATTTTATTCACTTCAGTCTATGAAATATATGATATTTTAGTTGCATTAACCACAAACCAGTAAACTAAGATCCATGATTATCGTTATAACGTAAACATGTATGTGGAGACATATAAGTGGATCGTGTTTAAGTGATAACCTAAATGGTCTGCAGTATATGGATAAGGCTGGGTGCCTTATTCTTGTGACACTATGAGTATGGCCCACTTTATAGATGTTATAAATTGTAAAATGCTACAATTGATCCAATCTCGATCATTCATGTATTAGACATGCGAGCGGGGATATTCTATACAAAGGAGTTTGTATAAGATCGGACCACGAAATGTTTAATCTCTAACGCCGTTCATAATTGAGACTTTCATTTCACTAGGATGACCATAGGTAACATGACCTTAATCCTGAGTGAGTTGTGAACTCCTGCCTAAGAGAGTCGTCCTTTGATTTGCATGGGTGAGAGTGGCTAGATCGCCGACTCAACAAGCCTACCATTTTGGGGATTTGTCTTATTGGGGAGCTGGGAACTCAACTACACAAGATGGAATTCACTCATTCCCTAAAGTAGGGGTAAGTAGATAAATTGCTCCCTTCAAAGCTGATTCCGAATCTTGAACAATGAGGCGCCACACCCTCTCTTGGTCCGAGAGGGTTTAATGATTTATTATTCATTAGAGAGATCAGTGGTACTTAAAGAGTTAAATATAACTATAGGGAAAAAACGAGAATTTGGCCCAGCTGTACTTACGAGCAATTTGTGAAGGGTCTCATACCGTTGATTGGTTATATCCAATAGACACAAAAATATATTTGTAATGCGAAAAGTACAGCTATCAGTCTTTAATGGAGTGTCTGGTAGTTAAAGGATGGTGGATAATGTGATTAAAGAATTTAATAAGTTATTCACGTACCGTTCAAGCTTCAAGCTATAGTTTCATAAGGTCCCCTTGGTAGCTCAATGTATTTAAGTTGAGAATCAGTTTTTGGGTTAATTTGATTATAATGTTCAAATTAATAAGAATGAATTTGATTATATATGATATAATTGACATAATGTATTTGATACATTATTGTTTGATTGGAGGAACTAATATTTGAATATGAATCAAATATAATTTTTATAAATTAGATTAAGAGTTATTAAATTTAATAGAAATATGATTTATATTAAATGCCATAAAATAAAGACATAATGTATTTTATACATTATTGGATATGATGCAATATTAAAACTATAGGTTATAAATATAATATGATAAGTTAGTTATCATATTTATTTATATTTATTAATTATTTGATAATTAACTTCTTTTTCTCCATAACCACCCTTAGTGGGTAGTTATTTTGTTTTATGGAAAAAGTGGGATAAAATGAAAATGGTTTTCTAATTATTACGGATGATAAAAGTTGATAATCGAGTTGCTACACGATTTTTAGAGAGACTATACGATAACCTCAATATCTAAACAATCGAGTAACTTGTCTATGCGATAGAGTTTGTCGTCTACACAACTGTGTTGTTGTCTACTCGATCGTCTTGCTCCTCAATCTCTAAACCTTCCCTCTAACCAAAATCAGCCAGAGCCCACCACTTCTGGATTCTCACATCGAGAACACCAAGGTATCCAAGTGGTAGTCTCTGATTGGTTCAAGGATCTACTTGCTGCTTGTTCAAGAGTGTTCGAGTTATTCTCTGCATTCGTGAACAAATTTGATCGAGGGATTTATTTGAATAAGGGTTCTTCAAAGCTATAATTTCTTATCCCTTGTTTTTATTTCAGAAGCATGCTATAATTTAACTTTTGTGCATAACTTGTTTTGTATGACTATAATGTATGCGTTCAATCACCATGGGATTTGGACTATCTACTTCTGCTCAAAGGTTCTCTGTAAACGGATTTCCTTCAGCATGAGCCCATGCCCACGGCCCGTGAGATCATGGAGTTCGTGAGGGGAATGTTCGGACAACCATCCACACAGCTCAGGCATGACGCTCTTAAACAGATATCCAATGCCCATATGCAAGAAGGGGCATCTGTTCAAGAACATGTTCTCAACATGATGGTCCACTTCAACGTGGCGGAGATGAATGGGTCTAGTATCGATGAAGCCAGTTAGGTTAGCTTTATTTTGGAATATTTACCTGAAAGTTTCGTCCACTTTATAACAATGTTGTTTTGAACAGGATTGACTACAACCTGACCACCTTGCTCAATGAGCTACAGACATTCCAATCCTTGCATAAAAACAAGAATAAAAAAGGTAAGTCAAATGTTGTTTCATCTTTCGAGAAATTCCATAAAGGTTCGACCTTTGGAACTAAGCCTGTACCTTCTTTCTCCGGCACCAAAAACTGAAAGAAGAAGAAAGGTGGGAAGGGGAAAGCTAACCCTGCAATTGCTGCACAAGGAGGCAGAAGACCACCCAAGGCTGCAAAGGGAATCTATTTCCATTACAACCAAAATGGTCATTGGAAAAAGAACTGCCCCAAATACTTGGCAGAAAAGAAGAAGGCCAAGTAAGGTAAATATGATTTACTTATATTGATAACCTACTTAGTGGAGAATGATGATTCTACTTTAAATTCTGAGGCCACAACTACGTTTGTTCTTCATTTTAGGGAATTAGTTCTTGACGGCAACTAGATGTTGGTGAGATGACGATGCGGATTGAAACTGGGCATGTCGTATTGATTGTGGCAGTGGAGGGTACCCAAATGACTTGACAGAACAAATTTCTTATTTTAAAAAAATGTATGTGTAGTTCCTTATTCAAAAAAGAACCTTGTTTCTGTAAAGTGTTTGCTTGAACAAAGTTATGCTACCAACTTCATTGATAATAAAGTGTTTATTTCCAAAAATGTGTTTATTTCTAAAAATGGTGTTGATATTTGTTCTACAAAACTAGAAAACAACCTTTATGTGCTAAGACCATTAGCTACTAAGGCACTCCATAACACTGAAATGTTTAAGACTGCAGTAACTCGACATAAAAGACTTAAAATTTCTCCTAAAAAAAAGCTTAAAATTTCTCCTAAAAAAAAGCCCAACTTTGACATCTAAGACTAGGACACATCAATCTCAATAGGATTGAAAGATTAGTGAAGAATGGACTTCTAGGTGAGTTAGAAGAAAATTCTTTACTTGTGTGTGAGTCTTTCCTTGAAGGCAAAATGACTAAAAGACCTTTTACTAGAAAATGTCACAAGGTCAAAGAACCTCTAGAGCTAGTACATTCAGACCTCTGTGGTCCGATGAATGTCAAAGCTAGGGGAGGTTATGAATATTTCATCACCTTTACTGATGATTATTCAAGATATGGGTACCTTTATTTAATGCAACATAAGTCTGAGTCTTTTGAAAAGTTCAAAGAATTCAAGGCTGAAGTTGAAAATGCAAACAAAATGATTAAAACATTTTGATCTAATCGAGGTAGAGAGTTTATGCATTTAACAATCCAGAACTATTTGATAGAACATGGAATAGTATCCCAACTCTCAGCACCTGGTACACCTCAGCAGAATGGTGTATCAGAAAGGAGAAATCGAACCCTGTTGGACATGGTTCGATTTATGATGAGTTACGATTCCTTACCTGACTCATTTTGGGATTATGCAGTGGAGACAACAGCGTACATCCTAAATTGTGTTCCATCCAAGAGTGTTGCTAGAACACCTTTGGAACTATGGAATGGTCGTAAAGCTAGTTTATGTCATTTCAGAACCTGGGGTTGCCCAACACATGTGCTTGAGGCAAATCCTAAGAAACAGGAACCTCGTTCAAAATTGTGCCTATTTGTAGGCTAGCCCAAAGGAACAAGAGGTGGTTACTTCTTCGATTCTAAAGAAAATAAAGTGTTTGTGTCGACAAACGCTACTTTTCTTAAAGAAAACCACATAAAGGAGCACAAGCCCCACAGTAAATTTGTTTTGAATGAACTTTCCAAAGAAACTACCGAGCCTTTAACAAGAGTTGTTGAAGAACTCGATACCTCAACAAGAGTTGTTGAACTTGGGTCATCCTGTGGGTCAAATCCACCTCAAGTGTTGAGGGAATCTCAATGCAGTGGGAGGGTTACGAACCCACCTGTCCGTTACATGGGTTTAACTGAAATCCTAGCTATGGTAGCTGACGGAGATGTTGAGGATCCATTGTATTACAAGAATGCAATGGAGGATGTTGACAAAGATGAGTGGATTAAAGTTATGGATCTCGAAATAGAATCGATGTACTTCAATTCTGTTTGAGATCTTGTAGATCTACCTGATGGGATTAAACCTATAGGTTGCAAATGGATCTATAAGAGAAAATGGAGTGTTGATCGGAAGGTTCAAACCTTCAAGGCTAGACTGGTGACAAAGGGTTATACCTTAGTTGAAGAAGTCGACTATGAGGAGACTTTCTCACCTGTTGCTATGTTGAAGTTTATCCGGATACTCCTATCTATTGCCTCATATTATGACTATGAGATTTGGAAATGGATATCTAGACCTCTTTTTGAATGGAAATCTTGAGGATGTTAGGGATAATGCCCTAAACTCTCGTGTTCTGTAGTTTGTAAACACAATTTTGAACAAACACTTGTGATGTATAATATATGATATTTTCTTCACCTTTTGTCTATGAACATTGGATATTTTATTTTGCTTTACCACAAATAAATAAACTAAGATCCCTGGTTGTCGTTTCTAACTCAAGCACGTATGTGGAGACGTACAGGTGGATCATGTCTTAAGTGATAACCAAAATGATCTGTAGTATATGGATATATGAGGGAAACTTTATCCTGGTAATGCTATGGATGTGGCTCGCTTTGTAGAATAGTTACAAGTGTTGTGACTTGTTATAGATCGTCTGATCCTGATCATTCATACGGAGACATGCGAGTGGGGGCATCCTATACAAAGGAGTTTGTATAAGACCGGACCACGAAGTGTTAACGTTGTTCATGATAGAGACTTCACTTCACTAGAATGACCATAGGTAACATGACCTCAATCTTGAGTGAGTTGGGAACTCCTGCCTTTGAGAACAGTCCTTTGATTTGCATGGGTGCGAGTGGCCAGATCGCTGACTCAAACCTACCACTTTGGGGATTCGTCTGATTTGGGAGCTGGGAACACAGCTACACAAGATGGAATTCACTCATTCCACGAAGCAGGGGTAAGTAGATAGATTGTCCTTAAGGGTTGATTCCAAGGCTTGAATGATGTGGTGCCACACACCTTCTCATGACCCGAGAGGTGTCCAAACATAGTAAGACTACGTTATATTGTTCATTAGAGGGATCATTGGTACTTAAGGAGTTAGATGTAACTAGAGGGGAAAAATGGTAAATTAGCCCAACTGTACTTACGGGCATCTGTGAAGGGTTATCGTATTGTTGATTGGTTATATCTGATGGATACAGAAATATATCTGTGGTGAGAAGAGTGCAATTATCGGTCTTTAGTGAAATGTCTGGCAGTTAATGGATGATGGATCTCGTAGCTAAAGAGTTTAATTAGCTATTCACATAACATTGGAGCTTCAAGCCATAGGTTCATAAGGTCCCCTTGGTAGCTCAATGGATTCAAGTTGAGAATCAGTTTTTTGGGTCAGTTTGAAGTGTTTAAATTGACAAGAGGGAGTTCGATTATATATGACATGATTGAACTGGTTAATTATATATGATATGTTTGACATTATGTATGAGATACATTAATTGGAGGAAAATGGATATAAATATGATTTATATCTAGTGGAGGAAAAAAGACTATGGTTCCTATGTTGCATTTGATGTGACATTAAACTATAGGTTAATGAATATAATATGATTATAATTATTATTTATTTTTGGACAATTATAGGAAAATTGTGCCGGCATTTTCTCCGTAATCGTGTGATAGTGGGAGGTTGCATTCAGTTTTCGTAATTGAAAAATAAAATGAAACCATTTTCATTTTGGAAAAGATCAGTCATTTGCTCACGTTTAGTGTATACTACCTATCGCGTAGCAAACAGAGAGCCTACACGATAGCTCAGTGTTTCTAAACAATCGTATACACGTGTGCAAAACTCTAAGAGAGGTTTGCTACCTTTCAGGCATGAAGTTACATTGTCTAAGGAACAATGTCCTAAGACACTTTAATGGGTCGAGGAAATGAGATGAATCCCCTACACATCGATTGTTGGCAGCTGGTGCGAGGAAAATTTAATTTGTTTTTGCGTTAATGGATATGCGTTGATGTTCATGCGTTAATTTGTAGAATATGCATTATGTATTAATCGTGTATACGATGACTATGTGTTCTTGTCACAAGTTTTCTTGCTCTCTCACCAATTATAATGAGATCACAAGTTTTTTTAGATGATCTGAGGTCGAACACGGGGACTTGCAACTAAAAGATGATTGTAAAGTAATGCGTTTAAGACAGGGAATAAAAATAAAAAGAAAGAAGCTGATTACTATGTACTACTCCTAGCTAAACACACTGAACAATTGAAGTTTGACTATGAGAATCGGTAGAGATGTGGCAACTGTTAATGCATAATAAGACGCATGGAGAATTAGGGTTGGGGGAGGAGATTTCATCGAGTCCTTAATTTTGGTCGCAAGGGTAATTCCAGCTCGCCACACTAATGCATCGTACACCTCTTGATGGTCAGCCACATGCTTTATATCTCTATAACACATGGTTGCGTTGAGCATTAGGTTATTCCTATCTCTGGGAACATTGCTTACTTTGCTTAGTGAGTTTCACTACTTACCCTCTCGAGCGGTTGGCTATAGCTACTCCGCTCATAGACAAGCATTGCGATATCCTCACACTAAGCAAATAGGATTAACTCACTATACTTGCGCAACGCACACCTCTATGTGGTTTGCTACATGCGTCATATCTCTATGCTGCATGATTTAGTATGCGATAACTCTTGCAATCTGCATTTAACTCATTGCGGTGAAAGAAAAAGAAGATAAAATAGAAGAAGATGATGAAATTGATGTTGAATGAATTAAAGAGATGCATTGATTACAAAATGTATTAATGTTTTAAGCCAAAATGTAATACAATACAGAGTTGAGAATATAGATGGGCTAGATGTAAGCAATCTCTTACTTCCATCAGATGTGTGTCAAGGCTGTCAATGGTGCAATGGATGGGCAATGGAGTAGTCCCTCTCGAGATCTATCTCGACGAAGCTCCGGTCGTCAATCGGAGGAAGTTGTGGAAGTGAAGAATTCTCAAAGACTTTCTTGCTCATGCTCTCATCTGTGATCACAGGAATCTGCCCAAGGCAGAAGTCCCAGATGCTTTGTATTTGGACTCTAAGGCTCTATTTATAGAGCTCAACGCCAACAGAGCTTTGGTAATCCCGCTCTGAATCACTTTCATTCTTGTTGCAGTGGGTGAAATGTCATCATAATCTTATCTCTTTGATACTCTCGAGGTATGCATTCATAATTGTTTCTTTTGAAGTATCAAGGTTGATTGAACTATTTTAGGCTAAAACTTGAGGAAAGTGTCTTACTACTGGTTTGCCTTCAAACCAGTTGCCCCAACGACATGATGATGTTTAGACTGTTATGTATAATGTATTGGACTATCTTAACTGATAGTGTATGATATGTTAACTGTGGTGTTCCAATAGACTTTCATAGGTTAAGTGGTGATGGCTGGACAGTTTGATTTAATGATATGGACTGTGGTATTGATGATTGACGGTGTTCTAGTAATTGTTTTTCCTAAGTTACACGACTGTGATAAAATTTTTGTATGTGGACTGATGCATGCTAGGTATACATAGTGCATGTTAACCTTTTAATTTGGGTAGGGTACACCTTACCCTTGATTGTGTGTCCCTTCGGGATATACACCCATGACTGTTTATGTGCACATTTATGATTGATTGTGTACCTATGGGATACACGTTTATGACTGATATGTGCTCCCTTGGGACACACCTACGACTGCTAGTGTACCTCTGAGATACATGACTATGACTGATATGTGATTCCTTCAGGATCACATCTATGATTGATATGTAACCCTCCGAGTTCACTACGCCTGATATGATAATGGGTGTCCACCGTTGCCTATATAGAATGTTTAACATGTTACTTAGAAGGCTCAGTAGTGGGTCACTTACTGAGTACTTTTATACTCATCATTTCTTCCTTTATGTTTTTAGGTAGTGACTGAAATAGGCCGACAAGTGACAAAAGGAACCCATGACGGAGCAATATAGGGACAAAAGAAATCGCTTCCGAGTCTTTGTTTTAGTCTTATGATTGTTTTTTAAATTCAAATTTGATGTTAGAGAGGATATTTTATTTTATTTTGAAATTTTCTTCGATTTTTTTAGAGGACCTGAATTAAATGTTTTGTTTATGTGATTTAATTATTAATTTATTAATTTGGTTTGAAATTGTCATCTCTATTTCACTAAATTTATGTCTTATTGGTCAAAACGGTTGAATGAAAATGTGTTGTCATAGGTAACGGCCCTTGTTAGTGTTCTAGAAAGGTCAGGTCATTACAGTTGTTCACTAAAATAAATCACCAGCATTCCTTGATTTGAGGAATTAGTTTATTTTTATTTGAATTTTAAATTTGTTAATATTTTGTTACAGGGTATTTTTTATATTTGATAAGTCCTATTAAAAAATTTTAAACAATCATTTGGCCATTTGTTCAAAGAGAAAGTCTAGTGGCCATTTTTAAAAAAGCTCATTATGTTTTGGTCATTTGTCCAAAGAACCCCTCATTTAATTATAAAAAAATATTTGAGTGGTGGGTTGGGCTTGTAAAATTGGAGGAGAGATGGGTTGGGCCGGTACGTGGGTGACAAGAGAAATAGTAAATTTTAAAGTTTCATTTAGAAAGATGACAACAAGATTTTAAAATTGGAAAAATAACAAAATGAATTTAAATAATAGAAAACACTAATTAGTAAATGACCAAACTACCCTAAAGACAACCAAATTAAGTATAAACGAGAATGCAAATGGAGAAATTAAAAACAACTCGAATATCACAAATACACTCTATCTAAACATTCTAGAAACAAAAATTAAATATCATCCAACCAGTTGCAGGGAGTTCATCCTCTTCATTCCAGATGACTAGTTTACCCCAAAGGATCTTGAAGGTTAACTTTAAACTGTTGGCTTTTTGGACATTAATCTCAAATTAATGAATTAATTAATTAATTAATTAATATTTTGATGATAATAAACCTGCTTTTATTTATTATTTTGAAATGTTCATTGTATAGAGCTTGGAACAACGGTTCCAACGCAATTTGTATCACTCAAATCAGAGTTCAAACAAGAAGATACGACCAAAATAAGCTTAATAAAAAAATCTCAAGTTAATGACGTGACAAAAAAATTTTCATCAAAGTAAACCAATTGGAAGGTGCTACTTGAAGTATGGGAGAAAGGACACATGTGGATTTTTTATTTTTGGATTGGTTTTAAAAAGAAAATAAATTTAATCTTATTTTATGTTTGTGTCTAAAGGCTAGTTTTGGACACATGGTGGACATTTACTTGGGTTTTAAAAGAAATGATTTTAAAAAATATATATTATTATATTTTTTTTTTGTTTGTGTCTAATAGCTAGTTTAGTTTGTACCTCAATCATTCAATTTTCTTTTTCCAATATCCAATGGCCTAAATTGAATTTGTTTTCACCTACCCCATCTTTTTTTAAACTTTTCCCTTCTCTAAAATTAAAACAATAATTTCACATCTTTTTACGATCCTCTATAATCCATTAAGCCTCAATTGTTGCTCTCTTCAACCTTCATTTTTCTTCTTTTTCATCTTATTCTTGAGAGAAATTTATGTATAGTGAGGATTGATTTGTTGTGAGCTTAAAATTTGTAAATCCATTCTTATAGAGAATTTGTCAAGTATGTTCTTTATTTGTCCAGACTATTGTAAAAGTTGTTCTTGATCCCGAAAAAATGTCATTGTAACGGTTTGATCCTCAACCGTAGAAAGGATCAGATTTGTTTGTGCATCCGGAAAAAAAACATTATAAGATTCAATTCTAAGCCGTGGAAAGAGTCAAGTTTGTAGTGGCATAAGAGGAGCTTGATAAGTGGATGTAGGCCGGTTGTGTCAAACTACTATAAAATCACGATGTCAATTTCTCTATCATTCTCCTATTTAATTTTTCAATGAATTTATTGTTATTTTTTATTTGCATAAAATTAATTGCTATAATTTATCCTTGAAATTCATTGCTCACATTTTTTATATTTAGGTTGATTGAATTTATATTTGCATACTTATATTACCAATCTTGTGAAAATTTAATTAGATACTTGAATTTATTTGCATGAATTAATTATTTAAATTTGTTATGAGCAGAAAGTTCGTTAATTTACTTAATTAGGCTCATATTTAAAAAAAAAAATAATTAGTTTACTTAGAACTCTTTTCACCCCTCTAGAATCATCGTACCAATACTGCATAAACACTATCAATCCTAAAACGTTTTCATTGAAAACAATGTCCAAAGCAAAAACGGAAGCAAGAATACGTGTGTGCAATGGAAATCGGTGACATGATGGCGATGGTCGTCAGAAGCTAGTCACGACGATGGATGCCCATGGCAAAGACAAGAATTCAAGAGAGGGTTGCTTCCTGACGGCTACTTCTTGTGCTACATTCCATTGACGGAGAAGTCTCTATACGAATGGCGGTGTGCGGTAGACTGAGACTTCGGCAGCAGTCTTCATGCGAAGGAGGAGAAGAAAGTTGGGGGAGGGGAGAGTTCGGCTCTACAGTTATAAATTAAGAAATAAAATTATCTTGACTCAAGTCAAACTTATTTTTTCACTCTTAAATTCCAAAAATTCCAGTGCCTTCTCCATATTTTCACTCTAAATATTCAAAATTATAAGAAATAACATCAGAAGATGCAATATTTTATTATAATCAATAATCACAAAAAAAAATGATGGTTAAAACCTCGTAACTTTACATTACAATTACACTGTATGTATAAATATAGATTAGTTAAATCTCATAACTTCATATTACTATTACATTGTATGTGTAGATGTATAGTTAATGATCAGAACATACCGACATTGATGGAAAAAAATCAATAAGATATAATATTGTGTTATGATCAAGAATCACGAAAATTGTGTTTATTTCATATGTAGAAACAAATGAAGAAAAGAACAAACACTTAATAATGATATAATGATATCATAATATAACATGAATTAGAACGTGATAAGAATATAAACGAATGAATTGAAAAAAGATAGAAATAGATAAATAAATAAACAAAAGAAAAAATGTTTAATTAGATAAAGAAAAAATTGAACCTTGTAACAAAAAAATTCAAGAAATAAAAAATAGTTAAGATAGTATCAAATATACAAAGAAAAAATAGATAACGAAGAGATATTGGGGAAGAAAAATTAGTAAGGATTATTTGTTTAAATTGAAAAATATTTAGAGTCTAGAGTTTCATTTATTTAATTTTTTTATTGAATCGGTATGTTTGAAATCTGATAACTCACTATTTTACAATTATATCGTATCTATAAATGTTAGTAACTCAAGCTTCAACAATTATACCGAAAGCAAACCATCAAATAAAAATCTACTTGATTGTAGAGTCATATGAAAAATTGAAATTGATAAGAAAAACATAGTTAATGTAAAAATTGATGCTTGCTTTTGCAAGACCAAACACTTGAAAATGGTTAAAAATTATAGCCTAAAATCTTGGAAAAAGATGAAAAAAGATCAAACTAAATCTAATATGAGAAAAAAATGTGATAAACAGAAGGTAAATGAAGATGAAAAAAGATAAATGTATAAACAAATGAAAAAGATTATCAAAATGAATCTTGTAACAAATAATTAAAGAAATAAAAAAAATGATTAGGTGAAAAATAAATTTTATAGTAAACTAGAAAAAAAAAATGAACAAATATAAAATTGAATCTAATGTGATAAAACGTAATAAGAAAATAGACTAATGAATAGAAAAAAAAAATTAAGAAAACATAAATGTATTAAACAATTAAAAAGATATTGAGATAAAACTGATCTACACAAAAAAAATATAGATATCAAATAGATATTTGAAGAGAAAAATCAGGAAAAGTTGTTTGTTTAAATGAAAAAGTATGGAGGATCTAAGGTCCATTATTTATTGTTAAAAACTTATAATTCATCGATTTACAATTAGACGGTATATAAATGTTACTAAATCAAACTTAGCAATTACACTCAATGTATTATAAAGTCCATTGAGGACAAATCGAGAGTTTCGAAAAAGCAGCTCATGTGCCCTCTACAAGTTTTGCGAAAAATCTTATTGTTCCCAGATTTTACTATACATCCAAACGAATTCTCAAATCTGGCTATATTATTCCATTTTCCTAAGATATATATACATGCTCCATTAATGGTTGCATGCTCCATTTTCCCAAGTTTCCGTGTACTCCGTGCATGGGAAGACTAGACCTTTAATTATCCAGATTTTTAAAACATAAATTATTTTTCCTTTTATTAAATTTTCAATTTCCTATAGGATCGGTTGACTCAAAAAACTTAAACTTATGGTCGAAAGATAAATGTAATCTTATATCATCTACCACTCCCCCTAATACGAAAAAGAGTCAAAGAAGTGAAAATAATATTAATTGGGAAGGAAACAACGTTGTAGAGGTTTGAATACAGAACATCCTAAACCAACCTGCTATGATATCATCTTAAATCATCGATTGACTCAACAGCTTAAGCTTGTGGGTGAAAGTAAATTTATTCTTATATCATCTAATCGATAAACGCATGATTCCGGTGAAGACCTAAAGCTCCAACACGATTGTGGCTCCAGATAATTATGATTCAGGTCCAAACTACTCAGTATAAATGGTCAACTTCACTTCAAGACTTAGGGAAGACTGTATCCTTTCAACTTCTAAACTCTTCAATCATTTATGTGTATGCGAGCTCAATCGTGTAGATGAAGCTATAAGGAACTAGATGATAGTTCAATTATGTAGACGATACGAAGAAGTACTAGACAATAGTTATGTGTAACTAGACGATCATATAAACGAAGACTGGGGAACTAGACGATCGTATAGACAATGCAAAACGGAGCTAGACGATCGTGTAAACGATGCAAGAGGAACTAAACGATCATACACATGATACTTTAGAAAAAGCTTTACAATCGTAGAGAAAGAAAGAACACAAGTATTTAAGTGGTCCAGCCAAAGCCCTACGTTCAATGTGTAAATAAGGAGGGTCTCTGAAAGAAAGAACACAAGTATTTAAGTGGTTCAGCCAAAGCCCTACGTCCAGTGTGTAAATAGGGAGGGTCTCTTTTATTACTTCTTCTTTAAACTTTTTTACATAATGAATGTCTTGCTTTCTCTCACTCTCATTACTCTCTAATTCGATCACCTTTTATACAAGCTCTCATCTTCAACGAAGAAGCTCTGGTGGTTACAATAAACAAAACAAAAAGAGGCAACAATGATAAACTGATTGCAACTTCTTGTCTCGGTTCTTTCTATTACAATCTCCACCTTTGTAAACATCTAGAGAACCTTTCTCTTTTTGCTTATTAAGCTAATTTTAAGCTAACATTTTTTAAGTAACTCGAACTTAAGAAAGTCCAAGCAACGACCAAGCTTGCTTTAATGAACTTTCTTGGTCAGCATATCAGTCGAATTGTCTAAGGTATGTATTTTTACAACCTCAACTTTCACTTTCTCAATCTCTTGTCTGATAAAGTGATACTTGATGTCAATGTGCTTGGTTCTACTCTGAAACTGTTGATTTTTAGACAAATAGATTGTGCTCTGATTGTCACAATATATTCTCTTTTTTTTTTTTTTTTTTTTTGTGTAATGCCGAAATCGTTTAGTAATCCCTTTAGCCATAAACATTCTTTGACAGCCTCAGACATAGCTATAAACTCAACTTTTGTTGTGGATAGGGCCACAACAGATTGCAGGCTTGCCTTCCAACTTATTAGATTGTTTCCCCATAGGAAAGCATATCCAGATAATGAGTGTCTCCTATCTAGATCCCCTGCATAATCAGCATAAACATAACCATACATTTTATCATTGGAGGGGTCATTATGTCTATATAAGATATGTGCTTCCTTTGATGAACAGAGATACCTTAGTATCCATTTAACTACTTCCCAATGTCGTTTACCAGGATTGACCATGTATCTACTGACTAAACTTATAGCATAGGACAGATCTGGTCTGGTTGAAGTCATTAGATACATCAAAGATCCCACTACCTAGGAATAGGGAACAACCTTCATATAGCTAATGTGATCCTCATCTATGCTCTTAGGACAGTTTGCTGCTGAGAGTTTAAAATGAGGTGCAAGGGAAGTGCCAACAGGCTTAGCACCATCCATTTTGAACCTCTAAAGTATTTTTCTACAGTATTTAGCTTGACTCACATACAATCTGTCATGTCTTTTTTCTCTGTTGATTTCAATGCCAAGAATCTTTCTAGATTCCCCTAAATCTTTCATGTCAAACTCTTTCTTTAGAAGCATCTTGAATTTCCCCAACTCTTCTTTGGAACTTCCAACCAACAACATATCATCTACATAAAGAAGTAGATACACTGGTTCTTTAAAGCTTTTAGAGTTAGTATACACACACCAGTCATAGGAGCTTATCTTGAATCCCATTTTAGAGATTACTTCATCAAATCTGTCATACCAACACCTTGGTGACTTCTTGAGCCCATAGATTGATTTGTTTAGCAGACACACCAAGTCTTCTTCTCCTTTCTTCACATATCGTTGAGGTTGCTTCATATAGATAGTTTCACTCAACAACCCATGTAAGAATGTTGTCTTCACATCCAATGGATCTATTTCCAAGTCCTTTTGAACAACTAAGGAGAGGAATAGCCTAATGGATGTGTGTTTCACAATAGGAGAAAATACCTCTGTATAATCAATCCCTTCTTTTTGTGTGAACCCCTTTGCAACAGGTCTTGCCTTGAATCTAGACTTTTGGACCCCTGGAATTTCTTTTTTGAACTTGTATATCCACTTACATGAAATAGGTTTGTACCCTTTAGGCAAAGACACTAATTTCCATGTATCATTAAGGTTAAAAGATCACATTTCATCATTCATGGCCTCAATCCATTGTCTATCATCAGGGTTGTTTGTAGCTTCATCAAAACTAGTGGGTTCATTGTTGCTTAATGAAATGGCAGCACTTAAAGCAATACTAGCAAATTCAAATTCTAAGTACCTTGCAAGGGCACAATGGTTCTCCTTGTCCTGTCTCTTGCTAAAGAATAATTTCATAGATCTCCATGTATCTCTATTTGTTCACTTGACACAAATTCACTTGTCTCAGCATTGTCATCACCTTCAATTTCTAGATTCTGGGAAGAAGTAGAAGCTCCTTGATCATTTTGAGGCTCTACCTCAAACCTTGTGCTATTGGTCTTAGACATAGGTGTAGATTGTTGCTCGGACATCATAAACATCTCATTTTCTTTGAACACAACATCTCTACTGTTAAGACATCTCTTCTCAATAGGATGCCATAGTCTATATCCTTTCACTCCAGGTGTAAAACCTAGAAACATGCATTTAACAGCCTTAGGTTTCAGCTTACCTTGGCTTTGATACACATACCCTACACACCCAAACACCTTCAAGTGTTCCAGCTTGGAAAGCTTCCTTGTTCATCTCTCTTCTGGTGTTTTCAACTCAATCGACTGATGTGGACATCTATTTAGAGTGTAAATTGTGTAGAACATTGCCTCTGCCCAATATTTCTCAGGCAAAAGAGTATTGGACAACCGACATCTCACTCTTTCGAGCACTGTTCTGTTGAGTCTTTCAGCAACTCCATTTTGTTGAGGTGTATACCTCACTGTTCTGTGCCTTACAATACCATTCTCCTTGCAAAAAAAGTTAAACTCTTCTCAAACTCTAAACCATTATCAGTTACCAAGTGTTTATTATGTTTAAAGGTTTGTTTTTCAATCAAAGTTTTTCATTCTTTAAATCTTTCAAACACTTCATCTTTTGTTTTTAGAAAATAAACTCAACTCTTCCTTGAATAATTATCAATAAAATAAAGGAAGTACTTTGCTCCACTTAGTGAAGGAGAGTGTATTATCCCCCCATAGGTCAGAATGTACATATTCAAGTATCTCTTTGGTAGTATGTTGTCCTTTAGGAAAACCTTGCCTAGTTGCCTTGCCAAGGATGCAATGTTCATAAAACTTGAAGCTGTCTCCAACACCTTTAAGAAGAATCCCCTGTTTGGAAAGAACTTGCAGCCCTTTCACACTAATATGAGATAGCCTCTTGTGCCATAGCTCATTTTCTGTAGGTTCTTTATCTGTAGCCATCAAGGCTAAATGTTCCATTTGCACATCTTTAATGACATGTAAGTCATTACTTTAGTAGCCACCAACACCACCTTTGAGTCTTTGATTATCTCAAAGGTGCCTCCAGCTCCTCTATATTCACAATCAAAGTCAAACATCCCCAATGATAGAAGATTTCTCTTCAATGTAGGAACATGCCTGACATTCCTGATTAACTTTACTGAACCATCTTGTAACCTCAAGGAAACAGACCCAATGCCAACTGCCCTGCAGGTGTTATTATTTCTCATGTAGATCAGCCCTCCATCCCACTTTTTGTAGGTACAAAACCACCCTTTAGATGGTGTCATATGGATTGAACAACCAGAATCTATCACTCAATCTTGAGTCTCTATAGAATTCTACTCACCACACTCTTTAGTTGCTGCCAAAGCATATGAATACATAAGGGAATTTTCTCCCACAGCTGCCTTTGTCTGTTTTCCTCCTTTATTCTGTTGGTTCAGCTTCCTCTTCAAGGCATAATAGTCTTTCTTCATGTGTCCAAGTTTGTGGCAAAAATGACACTTGATTTTAGACTTGTCACCCCTATTCTGCTTGCTCTTCCCATTGTTCTTTGTTTTTCCTTTTGAAAACAAACCTTCTCCTCCTTGTTGATCTTTCTTGCTCATTTGTAGTTCTAGTTCTCTGCCTCTGATTGCTGAAATAATTGCTTCTATAGTGATTTTTTCTCTACCATACTTCATTGTTGTTTGGACAACATTAAATGAGTATGGTAGGGAGTTAAGTAAGATAAAGGCCTCATTTTCTTCCCTAATGCTGTCTCCTATTGATCTGGATTCTGATGACAAACTCTTGAATTCATTCAAATTGTCAATGAGGGATTTTGAAAGCATCCATCTTGTATGTGAAAAATAGGTCCCTCAAGAAAGCTTTATTAGGCAAATCTTTGTTGAGATAAATCTCGTTTAATTTGTTCCAGAGATCATAAGCAGTTAGCTGGTCAACTATCTACCTTAAAACATTATCTGTAACATTCAAAACAATAGTTCCATAGGCATCTGTGAGTATCTCAGGGTATTTTACTGGGTCTGTGATGGCTAGAAGTGTCTTCTACTGTCCCAATATTACATTGATCTTTGCTTTCCATAATTTAAAGTCTGTCTTAACATCAAACTTCTCGTTTTCATTCCTGGTTGTAGCCATTCTTGAACTTCAAGATTGACTTATCTAAATCTTTGTATGCAAGAATTCAAATCTTAGATCTGTCTTGAGTTGTTCTATGAGCTCTGATACCACTTGTGGCCCCAAATAACGATGATTCTCTTATTTGTAGGCTCAAACTACTCAGTATAAACGGTCAACTTCACTTCAAGACTCAGGGAAGACTGTATCCTTTCAGCTTCAAAACTCTTCAATCGTTTACCTGTATGCGAGCTCCATCGTGTAGATGAAGCTCTAAAGAACTAGACGATAATTCAATTATGTAGACGATACTAAGAAGCATTAAACGATCGTGTAGACGATAGTTGTGTGTAACTAGACGATCGTATAAACGACAGTTGAGGAACTAGACGATCGTATAGACGATGCAAAGCAGAGCTAGACGGTCGTGTAAACGATGCAAGAGGAACTAAACGATTGTGTATACGATACTTTAGAAAAAGCTATATGATTTTAGAGAACGAAAGAACACAAGTATTTAAGTCGTTCAGCCAAAGGCCTACGTCCATTGTGCAAATAGGGAGAGTTTCTTTTATTACTTCTTTTTTAAACTTCTTTACAGAATGAATGTCTTGCTCTCTCTCGCTCTCGTTACTTTCTGATTCTATCACCTTTTATACAAGCTCTCATTTTCAACGAAGAAGCTCTGGTGGTTATAACAAAAAAAACAGAAAGAGGCGACAACGATAAACTGACTGCAACTTCTTTTGTCTCAACTCTTTCTATTACAACAATACAGGACATCTAACAAGCAACGTCCGATGAATGATCCACGATGGCACGACCTCGAATAGATCAACAATTTAGGCTCCAAAAACTAATTTTTCCTTCATTTGTTATCATCTCCATTTTTTCAATTTCCTCCTAACCTCTCTTCGTTATTTTGTTTTCTAACTTCTTTTCTTTTTCCCTTTCTTTCTCTTTTATCTTTCATTCATTTCACTGACTACATGAAACTGACTAAAATCAACATCGATTGGCACTACCAATATCACCAAAACCAACCCAAGAAAATGAACATGTCCATGGTCGACATCAGTTATAACCCAAAACTGATGCTAATCGACAGATGATCACCATGCCTCATATAGTTAAAATATCATTTTGGTTAATGTGCTTTGAATTTTGTTTCATTTTGGTTCATATAGTTTCAATTGTCAAATTTCAATTCTTATACTTTTAATAAATTGTAAAGTCTTTTAAAATTAATCTTTATAGAAGTTGGTTAAATAGTAATAATTTTCATGCAAGAAAACACATTAACATTTCTACAATTCATAAAGGAGATGTGTATAGGGACTAATTTTTTTGTGAAAAAATCAACCAGAAACTACCATTTTTCAATAATATGGAACGGAGAATTGAATTTCTCATCTCGAGATTGCTAGTACAAATTTTATATAAGTTGAGCATATTAGCCAACAATAAACTGGGGGCACTTACAGCAATGATAAAACAAATTACATTAATTAGACCCATAGCCCACAAATTTGTTGTTTCCAAAATTGCAAAAACAAAGCTCAACTCATATATAAAAGATATAAAATGTTGCAAATGCCCTCGCTACTGAAATATACTTGATACATTGCAAATATGCACTTAATATATTTAATTGATATACTTGATATACTTGACTATAATTAGATAATTAAAAGTACAGTGACCGTAAAAGGACAAACATCAAAATATAGAGATCAAAATAATATTTTAACCTTAAAATTATTTCACTTTCCTTAGGCAGAGATCTATGAACTTTTCTAACTAGCTTTTCTTTTGAGATCGTCTCGCCTAGGGCAGATGATTGACCATTCACAATATCAAGCAAACGAACATTAAACTCAATATTTGTTTGGTTTTCAAGCATTTTCAATAAACTTGGTGGTCAACAGTTGAAGTTTGACATTTTGACTTTTGATGTTCCCTCATGAGCCACAGTTAGAATATCCCACGTTTCTTTGACTAAAACACACGTGTTTATCAACCAAAAGATATTTTTGTCAACATCATTAAAGATATCATTGAAAGCACGAGAATTCTCAAGAGAGACTTCATCCTCAACTTCTGTCCACTCGATTTCAGGTTTAGGAGCATTCTCATCATTAACAACAACGATTCACGAATGAGTCCATCTAATTGCAACAGATTTTCAAGTCTTGTGATCAATAAGTTTCTAAAAGGCTATCATTCTAGCCTTCTAATATGAATAATTTGTTCCATTTAGCACTAGGAGACGTGTGGTAGATCCATCTTCTTTGATACCTTTCATTTGAAGAAATACAGATCGAACTAGAAGTGATGGATATGATGTGATCCACCATGATACCAATTGAAATTAAGGTTATCTAATATACAACAACACTTGTCAACTCAAAGAACATTAGAGATAAACACAGAAAAATATAGCAGGAATAGAATATAGAGTTTGGTAGTTTAGTTCGATGCAATGCCACCTACATCTAGAGGGCACAATATACCCAAGAAAGATAAATTCACAAATATAATGTCAAATTATTACAATGACACATCATATCTTTCTTGAATGATCACGAACATCTTTTTGATCCATGCATGATTTGGTGTTGGAAATATTTGTTGAGAAGCAAACAAGGTTTTTTATATCTACACAAACATCTTGGCGCACCACCCACACACACTCTTAAGGCATATGCGCGTGAAGATGCTAGAAAAGTTCGCCCAATCTCTTTAGAGAGCTACTCTGTATGTGCCATTAAACCGATCAAAAACCTTACCACGACTATCATGTTTTTTCTCTTTTTGCTTTCTTGATTAAGATGTTCAAAAATTCTGAAAGTGGAGGATTAAACAAGTGCTAGCTATCTTGGCATGACATGGTGTAATTAGTGTGTCATATCTACCAAAGTTATACTCGAAAATCAACAAGAAAAAGGTCTATCTTTTTTCTCCTTTTAAACTTTTAGATGGAACATAGAATTATTAGTCATTTGAATTAATTTTTAAAAATGTTTTTTACTTAAAATAATAAACATATGTATTGCATGTTATATTGTTCTAAAATTTTCAATATTCCCTCCTTTTGGCCATTTTTTCATGCCATTTGATCATTGTCCCTGGGTTGGTGGCCTAACTCACTCTCCTCCTCTCTCAGATAAGAGATGAGAGAATTAATAAAGTATTTACTTTTGTAATGACAAGTGTTGTAAGATATAGAATAAAACAAATATTAAAAACTTTTAAATTGATGTTATGATTATATTTACCATTTTAAAGTCATGTTTTGAGAAGAAGATCTCAACTAACATTTTGTAGTATAGGTACATTTTTGTTGTTATTGTCATCCAATATACCTATTTGACTAAAATCAATTCCTAGTATGAAATTGCTTAACCCATAGTATTTAGGTGCATCTGGGAGTGTACTGATATTTTTCAGTCTTTTTCAAATACGCTATACTACATGTAGTTTGCATAAAAATAGATGAAGCCCAAAATGCATATAACATTTTTTATAGTATGTTAAAGTAATTTTTATCAATTAGTCCATTATTTACTATAAATCTTCAATTTCAATTCAACTTTAAGCATAACAAATGTAGCCATTTTTACTTAACATTTAATAAAGATTTTACTTCATGTTTACCTTTTTAGAAATAGATTTTTTTTCCATTTTGAGTACAGAGATACACACTTTAGACTTTTTTTTTTTTTTTTTTTTTTATCAAAGTTACATATTTTTATATCAATTGAATTATGTCTCATTTAGGTCACGGATATACTAATTCAATCGTTCATAACTTTTTGTATATAAATCTTTTGTAATTGATTTGATTTTTCAACCAATGAGTTTTGAGATATATTTTAATATAATTTTTGTTAAAATATTGAATGGATGTGATAGTAATTGAATAGGAAGTAAAAACCGAAATCTTAAAAGTGATCGTATATAAAAGTTGCAACTCCTAAAGTCATTGTATATGTGTTTTTCAAATTACTATCAACAAGTGCGTCACTTTCATGAAAAGGAGCCGCCTTTCAAATATTTTTCCAGAAAGGAAAAAGAAAATGTCAATCACATATAAAGCCAAACTATAGAAATGAAAAAAAAAACGAAAAATTGTAAAATAAACTTTAAATGGTCATTTTTTACGAGTGGTTGAAATAGTTTTTCTCAATCCATCCTGATCGAGATTGACCACCAATATTTGAATAAAAAATTTAACTTTTTCATCTTTTTTTTTTTTTTTTTTTTTAGGTGACATCTTGCGCAAGATAAACATCAAGATTCTACTGATTTTTTTATCCAAATCTCGATGATCGTTCTCAAGTGAAATGGACCAAAAAAACTATTTCAATGAATTTTTTAACAGGATGTTAGTTGCAAAAATGGTAACATCTTAAGATTAATTATGACAACTTTTTAATCCTAAACAAGCTAACCATTTGTTTTGATTTTTAATACTTAAAACTTAAACATTGTTTCAATTAGTCTCTGCATAATAGAAAATGTACTAATTATCCATTTTGAAAGTCTGGTTCGATTTCATCTCACAAATATTAAACTCGACAAAATCACATCAAAACATAATCGAAAAACATAAAATTAAAACAAAATATGAACTATATGGAAAAGAAAAGACACAAGAAAAAGATTATGATAGATACAATTATTATTAGTAATTCCAAAGGCAATCAAGGGCATGATCATAAGAAGGAGGGGATTGATGAAGTTGGTATTGGTAGGAAGGTTTATTATTAGTTGAAGAAGTGACCTTCAAATTCCAATACTCCCTCTTCTTTTCCTCATCCTCTTCAAAATCCCCTAACCAAAACAAAGCGTCGTCGTTTTGGTCCTCCTCCATTGAATTGGAGAAGCAGGTCACGTGCCACGCATCTGACTCTGTTAATGGAGGAAGTAAAGAGGAGGAAGAGGAACAACTTGTTACCATCTCTGACATTATTTCATTGCCTTTTTTACCCATTGAGCTTTCACTCTTCTGGAATATTCTGCATATTACCCATTCCTTCTGCACCCAATTAAAAAATAAATGAATAAAACAAAACTTATAATTGCCTACCAATTTTCTCCTCCCAACTTATAAAATAAAATAAAATATCATTTTCATCATCTTTCTACTTCAAGCTCATTTCTAATTTCTAGTTTAGTTTATATACTTTTAAATAATCAAATTTAGTTTATGTGTTTTAATTAAGTAAATTTAAAATTAATCTCTATATACACACTTCATAGAGCTAACTTCTTTTATAATCATTTAATTTTTTATTTTTTTAAATAAATTTATAAATTATTTTTGTTTCGACGTTTTCAAAAACCAAACCAAATTTTAAAAATTAAAGAAAAATAAGTTTTACTTTTTGAGTTTAGTTAAGAACTTATGTGGTTAAGTAGGAGGCTAAAAACCATGATAAATAAGTTGTAAGAAAACAAACACAAATTTCAAAAACCAAAAACGAAATAGATATCAAATAGAGCTTAAATATTTGTCTAGAAAATACTGAACCATGAACTAAAAAACTCATTTTGATTAAGATTTATTGAAGATATAAAGTATAGAGACTAAAATAGGAAAAAGATCACAAAATACAAAAACTAAAATAGTATTTCAATCTTGAATTTTCGACTTCATCCATCTAATTTAGTCGAACTTCATAAATCATACGTATCATTCACATGATAACATGATTCAAAGCTAAGTATTAAAAGAAGAGTTAAATTACAAATTTGATCCCAACAAAAAGTTATAAGTCCATATAATTTAAAACTTAAAATTTTAGTTTTTATGATCTAACAAATTTTTCATAAAAAAATCTCTCATAAAACAATCCTTATAATAAAAAAGAAAACTTGGGGACAATTACATAGAGAGATGAAAACTGAAATTAAAGGCATTATAATATATATATAAAACACAAAATTTATTAAAAAAGAAAAGAAAAGAAAAAGAAGAAGAAAAACCTGGGATGAATTAGAAGGAAGGTGATGATAACAAGGAGAGGAAGAATTGGAGTGTAATCTATATTCATGCATCACCCAATTAGACTTATCTCCTCTGGGGGCTCTGCCTTTGTAAAAAACCAAAGTTTTCTTCATTCCCACAACATCATTTCTCCCTTTTAATATCTCTTTATCTTTCCCTGTTGCCTTCCAATACCCTGCCTCTGTTGCTCTATTTGTCCTTAATCCTGTTGGGTATTTCCTATCTTTCACACAATAAAAATACCATTCTTTCTCTCCCATTTTAGCCTTCCCTGTCCAACAAAATCCAAATCCCTATTTCATTATCAATATCAAACAGTTATCAAACGAGTCATGTTTTAGCCTTACCAGGCAAATCCCATGGCTCGCACTTGTTGAGATCGACTTCCGCGATCGCCGGAGACGAGAAAGTAGAGGAAAGGACTTTGGGGGAAAGGTAGTGTGTGATGAGCTCTTCGTCCGTCGGATGGAATCGGAATCCAGGTGGCAGTTCCATAACCCTTTGATCTTCCTCTGAATTCCCAAGTTTTTGGTGGTGGTAGAGGGAAATATAAAACAGAGGAGCTTTTGTAGAGAGACAAGAAAAAAGAGGTTTAGTGGTTAATTAAGAAAATTCTCAAATACCTTAATGCTCGTTTTATAACAACTTAACAACCCTTGTTTCTGTCTCTTTTTTTCTTCTTTCAACTTGACTAGGAACGTTTTACCTTCTTTACAAAAGCTTCAAATTTTACCCTTTTTTTAAAAAAAAATACTAATTGAGAAAGGACTTTTATATCAAATCTTATCCAATTATATGTGTACTACTTTTTCTTTCTTCTTCCTTTTTTTTTATATGCACATACTACTCGAAACGTAGGTAATAACTCGTATTTTTCTTTTAAAAATAATTATGTACAACTTAGACTGCATTTTATTTATTATCCACACAAAAATGGAATTAGAAAAAAACATATCCTTTGAAAAAACAAAAAAAAAAATGCTACATGGCAAAATTTTATTGGACAATGCTTGAGATACACTAAGATACGTGCATCCGAGGGAGCACCTAAATTTTTTTCATCTTATTTTATACTTTATAATCAAGGAAAATCTATATTTTCATCTTAAGCATGGTAGAATGTTTCCATTTTCATTTTAAATTTTTAGTTTAATTTAGTCCAATAAAATGGATTATAGATGTAACATAAGTATTGCAATTCGTATCATCTAAAAACTTCTACTTTGATGAGTGAATAAAATTGCATTAAACAAGTTTGTTAAAACCTATAAAATTTTTTGAAAATCAACTCTTATTCTTTTCTCTCTCTTTTTTTTAAAAAAAATCTTATAAATTTCATGCTTAATATATGTTTTATAATTGATTCTATATATATGACGGTAAAAAAACTTCAATAACATGCACTTTTTAAAAATTTAAAATGGGTATTGCAATGAAGTGAAAAAAAAAAAAAGGGAATAGGAATAATTATCTAAATTAACGTGCAGTTAAATGAAATTAAAATTTGATGTATAAATTGAGAAGCAAACTTCAATTAAAATGGATGAATTTGCGATTTCTGAACTTTTTAAAAAAAAAAAAATGTCTTTCATTATTTAAAGTTTATTGACAATTTCTATAGAAGGAATGACTTTGAAAAAGAAGGAAAACTGTGAAAAATATGTGAATGAAATATATTAAACTCAAAAAATAAAGCTTTGGGTTTTTTTTTTTTTTTTTTTTTTTGAAGAAAATAAAAGTTGGGAATGGAATTGAAATTATTTGGGATAGTGAATAGGGAATAGTGTACTTTGGTTAATTAGGTCAAAAGGGGAGAGTTGGAGAAATTAAAAGTCATTGTGTTAGTTGTTATCTGCCTAAACAAAAAGTCATCGACTTTATAACAATATAAAAATGTCTTCGTGTGGAAGATATCCATATTTTCAATTTCTTATTTACTTCCTTTTTTTTCATATATTGATATGAAGTTGAATTGGTCAAATATTCTTATGTGTGGTCTAAGGTCGGTAAACAGGTGAGTCGATAACAATACTACACTAATTAACCTATATTATTTTTTTTTAAAGTTCGAAAGTATTTTTGATCGGTAAACTTTTTAGAATGGTAATAATTTAGTGTCTACATTTTGATTTGTAACGATTTCATCAATATACTATTAATTTTATAATAATTTAGTTTTAAAAATCTGAATTAAGGACTTAATTTTATAACAACCAAATCTATAGGAAGCCCTTTAGTTTTTTTTGTACTTTAGTATATTAGAATTTAGTTTTTGTATTTTTAAATTTATGGCAATTAGTCTCCATATTTTCAAATTTATCGATTTAATCCCATTATTGAAAAAAAAAATATCAAATTTGAATGTCACTTTTTATTAATTAACAATTTAGACTTTGTAACTTATAAATATTTTGGGTCCCTATTTAGTTTATCATGCGACCTAAATAGGAAATTTCATTAAATTTTAATTTTCATGATAAGGACTGTGTCATGGAAGATTTTATGATATAGTGACTAAATTGTTACATATTTAAATTAAAAAACTAAATTGTTACAAAATTAAAAATATGAATAAACATTGTAAATCCAAATTATATACTAAATTTTTAATTACATGAAAGTTTAGACACCAAAAGTGATTTTTAACTTGTAATAAATGGTTAAACATTTCAAACCCTTTCCGGTGCAAAACTTATAATAAATGGTTTACCTCTCATAGGTCTTTTTTTTTATATAATTTTGCCTTAATAATTTTCTTATTGTTGTGAAATTGAAGAGCATAAGAGAAAATATAATATAATAGTATATAAATATAATAATAAAATAAATAAATAAATATAAAAATAAAATAAAATAATTAAAATTATGAAAATTTAATAATATGAAATTTTAGTGGAAATTTGAAGTGGATTTCTCACCAATGTGTGTGATTTTAAGATCCACCAAATGTCGCTACTTATAAAGTGACAAGTTGGATGTGGTCTTATATGGACACCAAATATAAATAACTATAAGGCACATGAACAACATCAAGATTGACACATGGCTTTTAGGACACTAAGCAGTGGGCATCCATTTATTTTTATAATATTTATAATACATTCCCTTAGATGCTCACGTATATATAAAACATGCCTAGTTAAAACCTTACTAGAAAAAACCCAATGGAAAAAAAACCTAGTGAAGGAAAAAGAGTACATATTTCATATACCATATAGTCTTAAAAGAATACAATATATTTACTCTCCCCCGTGAAAACATCACTTAAGATCTCTAAGTTTCCACATTCCAATGTTGTGCACCAAGTTTTCAAAAATTGCGGTTTTATCCTTCGAACAAATTTGTTGTACAGTGATGTCGTCATTTTCTTCAATATCATGAGTGTAAAAAAGCTTTGATGAAATGTGTTTTGTTCTATCTCCTTTAATATATCCTCCTTTGATTTGGACCATGCAAACTGTGTTATCTTCGTATAATATTATTGAAAGATTTTTATTAGAAAAAAAGCCACATGTTTCACGAATGTTGAGTAACTGATCTTAGCAAGCCACATTCTCAACTAGCCTCGTGAATTGCAAAAATTTCAGCATGATTTGAGGAAGCGGTTGTTACAGTCTGTTTCACTGATCACTATGATATAACTATTTCTCCACGTGCGAACAGATAACCTATTTGAGATCTAGCTTTGTGTAGATCAGATAAATATCCAGAATCTGCATATCCAACTAGGTCAAAATTTTATTTATTTGAATAAAACAAACCCATATCGATTGTTCTTTAGAAATAATGGAGTATATATTTAATTATGTTCTAATGCCTTTTTGTACAGAAAGAACTATATCAAGCTAATAAATTTACTGAAAAAGTAATATCTAATCTTGTATTATTAGCAAGATACACAAATGCACTAATTGCACTAAGATATGGTACTTCAGGACTAAAAAGTTCTTCATTATCGTCTCAAGGTTGAAGTATATCTTTCTTCATATCCAATGAACGGACTTCTATTGGAATATTTAATGGATGAGCTTTGTCTATATAAAATATTTTCAAAAATTTTCCTGTATAAGTTGACTGATGAATAAATATTTCATCTGCTAAATTCTCAATTTAAAAACCAAGGGGAAAAAAATCTGAGATCTTTCATTTCAAATTATTTCTTAAAATATTCTATTACTTTTGAAAGCTCCTTAGAAGTTCCAATTATATTCAAGTCATCAATATATACAGTTATAATAACAAATTTTGATTGCGAATTTCTTTATAAAAACACACACACATATTGGATTATTTTGATATTCTTCTTTCAATAAATATCTACTCAGTCGATTGTACCACATCTGTCCTGATCGTTTCAATCCATATAAAATGATCTTTGTAACTTTATTGAATACAATTCCTTGGAATTTGATGTGTATCTTTCAGGTACCTTAAATCCTTTTAAGATTCTCTTATAAATATCATTATCAAGAGATCCATATAAATTTGTTGTGATACATCCATAAGATGCATATCTAGACTTTCATACACAGTCAGACCAATTAAATATCATAGTGTAATTACATCCACCACCTCATAATTAATACCAGGTCTTTGTAAAAAATCTTGTGCAACTAGTCTTGCTTTGTATCTTGTACCTTCATTATTTTCATTTCTTTTTCTCCGGAATACCAATTTGTATCCCACATGTTTGACGCCTTCTAATGTTCGGACTACTGGTCCAAAAACCTGCTTTTTTTAAAGTGATTTTGATTCTGCCTCGATTGCTTCTTTCCACTGAAACCAATTTTTTTTATGTTGACATTCTTCAACAGATCTTGTTCTGGATCCTCATTTTCAGATATAATATCAAAAGCAACATTATAAGCAAAAATTTTGTCAATAACTACATTAGTTTGATTTCATCTTTTTTCTATCATGACATAATTGATTGAAATCTCATTATTATCTTTAGGTATTTCACCTTCCTCACTAGTTATGTTGGGGATTTTTCATGGGTATTCCCCAACCAAGTCTTTTTTACTATTAATTATTTTTCGTTTTTTAGGATATTTATCTCTGAAACCTACTAGTCTACCACGCTTCTAACGTGTTCCAGACTCATTAGTGTCAATTTGTTGTGTTGGGATATCAATTTTTTATGGAACATTTACAGTTGGTATATGTGACTTAGTTACTTTTTTTGCATTTATAAATGCATCTGGTAATTGATTTGCTATATTTTACAAATGTATTATTTTCTGAACTTCAAGTTCACAATTTATCTCATTAAAATGACAATCAGTAAATCTTGCAGTAAATACATCACCCATCAGGGGTTCAAGATATTTAATATTGATGGGGAATCATATCCAATATATATGGGGAATCATATCCAATATATATTCCTAACCTCCTTTGAGGACCCATCTTAGTGCATTGTGGTGGAGCAATTATACCATATACTACACATCCATAAATTCTCAGATGGGAAATATTTGGCTCATAACCATAAGCTAATTGTAATGGCGAGTACTTATGATAAGCTATTGACTTAATGCATACAAGTGACACTGCATGCAAAATAGCATGTCCCTATATAGATGAAGGAAGCTTAGCTCTCATAAATAATAGTTTAATAATTAATTATAAGCTTAGCTTTTAGGGAGGCTTGATAAAAGTCAACTAAGTGTTTTGACGTACGATAGATATGTGACCAATGCTCAGTCATTCCGTATCGGAAGCATTTATTTTCAACACTCTTTGAACTCTTATCTTGTAGAGTTTTTCCTTTGTGATCATCATTTTATGTGATTCTTTTGAAATTTGAATGATTAGAATGACCACCACGAAAATAATAATTATTTCTTCCTATATCACGGTCATGACCTCGATCACGACCATGGTCACGACCACGACCTCGATCATGATTATTAATATTCACAACATTCATTTTAGGGAATAGTGTTGTTCAGCTGGTGAGATTCGTGGTTCTTTATCAATAACTCGTTATTTTGTTCGGCCACAAGAAGACATGAAATTAGTTTAGAATATTGTTGAAAACCTCTCTCAATATTACTGCTGTAGAAGCATATATTCGAGACATGAAATATAGAAAATGTCTTCTCTAACATATCAGCATCAGTAATTTCTCCCCATAACAACAATTTTGAATTGATTTTAAATAATGCGGAATTGTAATTATTTACTAATTTAAAATCTTCTAGTCTTAAATGCATCCACTCATAACGAGATTTAGAAAGAATAACTATTTTTTAATGATCATATCTTTTTTCCAAATTTTTTTACAAGATACGGGGATCTTTTATTGTAAGATACTTCATTTTTAATTCTTCGTTGAGATGATGACGAAGGAAAATCATTGTCCTGACTGGATGTCGTATTTTCTTCTTTAATTGTTTCTCCCAAGTTCATAGCATTCAAGTGAATTTCAACATCGAGCACCCATGACAAATAATTATTGTCATTAATGTCAAGGGCTACGATTCTAATTTTGTAAGGTTTGTCATGGCACATTATCACAAAATATTATACTTATATTAGAAATTTAATATATACTAAATATATAAAATAATATTTAATTTATTAATTGTAATAAAGAGGAAAAAAAACCGACTTATCTTTAGAACCTACCTTCAGCAATGGAAACAACAGGAGTTCATGCTGATAACGTGTTGTGAAATTGAGGAGCGCAATGGAACACAATGGATATGGAGAAAATATAATATAATAGTATATAAATATAATAATAGATAAATAAATAAAATAATAAAATAAAATAAAATAATGAAAATTTAGTGAAAAATTAAAGTGGATTTCTCACCAATGTGTTTGATTTTAAGATCCACTAAATGTCACTATTTATAGGCAAAGTGGCAAGTAGAATGTGGTCTTACATGGATACCAAACATGAATAACTATAAGACACATGAACAACATGAAGATTGACACGTGGCTTTTAGGACACTAAACAATAGACATCTATTTATTTTCATAATATTTATACTACTTATTTATTAATTAATTTTTTTGAGTCATCATTAGTAGTTAGGAGATTGAATCATCAACTTTCTTTGATAATTATTGGTATCTTATTCACTAAATTATACTTTGACTCTTTTTTCTAGTTTTCATTTATTTATTTATTTATAATTATTTATTAATTATTTATATTTCTTAATGGTTACCTAATACCACGTTTTTATTCCATTTTCATGTGAATGTTTTTTAATTACAACCAAAGAATTTCAACTTCAAACTTTTAATTTTAAGAGAGATACGTTAAAATGAGTATAACTCAATCGGTATCAAACATGTGTTGTCAACTTCAAGATCAGGAATTTGATCCCTCACCCCACATATTATTAAAAACAATAATAACAAAGATAATACATGCCATTTCCATCTATGGTTAATAACATGATATTAAAATCTTCAATTTCATATGAATGAGAGAATAGAGATTATGGTGTTGAAACACGGGATAATTTTTTCTTTTTTTTTGCAAATCTTACTTTTTGAACCATGTGATAATTTTTTTTTTTTTCAAATTTTACTTTGATCTTCAACATCTAAATTTTTGTTGTCTTCACCTTTAAAAATGTAAATTGATTCTATTTTAATCTTTAATTAAACTTTGTATATAAAGTTATGGTAGCCATTATGGTAGATTTTAGTTAATTCATTTTAAAACTTAACACTTGCACTAAACTACTAGACTTGAAATACTTATACTAGAGACACTAATAGTGTATTAGGTCATATTCAATTTTTTTTATATATATATATAATAATAAAGTAATGACAATAATTGAAATTGTTTTGTGTTCAAAATTTTGGACTTGACCTAAAGATATAGATTTATTCCTAATTTCCTAATTTAGCCCATATTTCTTAAAAAGTATTAATTTTACCTATATATAATGTATGCTCTTTTTTGTATAATCATTTTGTAAAATGCCTAAAAAATATCATTAAACTTGTGAGAAATGAAAAATAAGATGGTTGGATATTTATTAGATAGTTTGACTAGGATGTCATATAGAAAACAATATATAAAATACATAATTCATCTTTTTTTTTTTTTAGTGTGTTTCATGTAGGTGGAGATTTTGATTACTAGATTGGCATGTCCTCTTCAAATAATAATAATAAAAAAGACTAAATACGTTAGTGTCACGTCATATTTATATATATTAACATTTTTTTTACAAAAGTAAAAAAAAAATTACTTGATCATGATAAATCAATATAATAAACAAGTAAATTTTCAGATACTAGGGACAAAATTTTTTAAAAAAAAAATGTAAAAGAAAAAGAGCATATTTATATTTAGAGTATTTGTTTGACAACAAAAATATAATTAAACTAAAAGTTTTAATAACAAAAATAAATTTAAACCATCATGAATTGGCTTGATGATACACAAAACAGTAACAAATTTTCTTAACATTCAAATGTTGTAAGATCATTGGTTGTCCCATGAAAATAATCGAGGTATGTGTAAACTGATTTGAATATTTATCGATATAAAGAAAATAAAATAGATTAAGTTATATATTTTTTAATAGAGGCATAATCATATTCACTTCTACAAAATAGTAAAGTTTCCCTTTCCACTTTTCTTGAAAGTCAAGAATTCCAAAAATAATCAAAATGAAAATCCAATTGAGGGACATATCACCTTCTAGTGAGAGTGGCTTATTCACATATACAATAGAAATTGAACAATGATATCTACAATTAATTTTCTAAAACAAGAGGGAAATTTTGAATAACAAAATCCAAATAAAATTCAGATAATAATAATAATAATAATAAATAATAACGAATAATTTTACCTCAACGCTGAATTCTTTTGATAAGATTTTATTTTATTTTATTTTTGAAAGTTACAAGTTTCTTATAAATAGATTTTTAAATTTTACTATATAGTTTAAGAAAAAATTGTAAAATCTTGACCAAAATTTAAAAAGTAATTAAAAGATTTTTTTCCAGTATAAATTTAGAAACATTTGAAAAAGCTCACTCACCATTGGAAAAATTATAGTATATATCGATTTGATATTTTGGTTTAAATTATGTAGTGAGAATAAAGTTAAAACATTTAAAAGTTTGACAAATGAAAATATATAAGGATAATGAATAATATATTAATTATAGGGTAATCGTTTTAAATGGTAAAAGTGTTTAAAAATATTATCAAGTATAGTAAAATATCATTATCTATCAGTGATAGACGAAGTCCATCGCGATCTATCGTTATATATCACGGATAGACAATGACATTTTGTTATATTTTTAAATAAGTTGACTCACTTTTCTTTATTTGAAATCAACCGTTAATTATAAGTAATTTTTGTTATTTGAAATTTAATTAAAGTTTTTATTATGAGTGAAAAACAATAGTTTGTGACTTGTTTGGTAATCATAGTTTTTGATTTTTAATTTTTCTATTTTTTAAAACAAAAGGCATATAAGTTTGGTAAACTATTTTTGTTTTCTATTTAAAAAGAATAGAAAACTGCAACTATTTTTGTTTTCAATTTATTTTACAAACAAAAGTAAAGAAATAAAGAATTATTTGACAACTATTTTTTATTAAATGAATAACGAACTGGGATTATAATATTATTTCATCTAATATATGTACGGGCTAAAACCCATTCAAAATTTTTATTTCAAGTTTGTAAACTTTTGTAGAACGTGGTAAAAATACATAAAAATCTTTCGCACATGAATATTATTACATGTCTAAATATAATAATAAATAATAAAATAATAACTTTTATATGAACAAAAAGCAAAAAAAAAAAAAAAAACAATCATATTAATTACCATAAAAATTCCGAGGCTCCAATTTGCTCATTTTCTTTTAAAATAAAATCATGTCTTCAAAATTAAAAAATAAAATATAAAGAAAAGTAACCTAATCTCATTTATTCAAAGTACTTGTCATGTGATTAACCTCCGCCAACAAACAAATTTTGTCCATAAGTATGATTAAGTATACTTTGGCATTGTTATTTTTTTTTTTCTAGAAGACTTTAGCATTGGCATTGTTATTTTTTTTCTAGATGACTTTAGCATAGTTATTTATATAAACATAATTTATCTTTAAAAAAATTATATAGTAAGACCGTCACAATATAATGATACATTTTTTTAATTAAATATATAAGAGAAGTAGTTTAGATTTATATTGACATACAAATTTATAAATCATCTCCCATTATTATGAAGTAATTTTATGGCAGTGCCATTCAATAAGTTTTTAATGTTTTAAAAAACAAGGTTAGTATGTATATACAATCTATTGAATTAATCGACACTCAAACATCTTTCATTTATAAAATATTAACCATTAAATATCATTCTAGCAAATAAATATCCATTTGAATTGTTGATAAGAATTACTTTTCCATTTTTAAAATAAAATTTAAATTAAAAACTTAGGATCAGAATTTGAAAACTAAAACAAGTTTTCAGAAACGGTTTTATCAAACCATTTACCTAGTCAATAAGGATGTTTAAATAATCTGATAATTTAAAAATCTACATTATCCAATCCAAAATGGAAGAGTTTGATTGAGTCGGGTTAAATTTTTTCTATTTTTGTTGGATTGAGTTATGGATTGACTAAAAAAATTGGGTTGATCCGACCCAACTCGATTTATATTTATTTCTCCTCATTTAAAGTTTAATTACTTGTATTGAATAAATTGTAAATTTTTAATATTTTTCTTTTAAAATTTTTGTTTAAAGTGTACAGTAAATATCGTAGATATTTAGTATATAACATTTGAATTTTACAAGATATTAGTTATTGGTTATGTGTTGTATATAAATTTATATATTTTTAATTAAAAAGAAAACATAAGTAATAATCCAATAACCTAACTCAATGACGGTTGGGTTGGAGACCTTATTTAGGTCCTTTGGGTTGGTTGGGTTGGAGACCTTATTTAGGTCCTTTGGGTTGCCAATCCAACTAATCCAAATTTTCAGATTGCTCCAAAAAAAAAAAAAATACCCCCAATCTAATCCAATCCAATCAATCCAAATTTTCGGACTACTCCAAAAAAAACACCTTCAATCCAGTCAAATCCAACCCATGTATACGCCTAATAGTAATTTGTTGTATGTTTTCATTTGAAAAATAAATTTATTTTTTATTATAAGAAAATGAACTTATTTACTTTCCATTTCTTTGTTTATAAAATTTAATTCTTAAGAAACTTCTAGCCGAATTAGAAGACTACAAAGAATAGTTATAAAATATTGTATTTTATATTTTAAAATTGATGTATATATATTAAAACTTAAAACAAAACCATTAAACTGTGAAGAAGAAAGTTGACACTAAATTCAAAAAAAAAATTTCTCTTTACATAAATTTAAAAACTCTTTTACAAAATAAAAAATCAAGAAAAAAACTAATATCAAAATTATAACATCGATATAACAACCCTAAAGGGATGAATAGGGTTTAATTAAACTAATTAAATTTTTTCCTACTCAATTAAACAAATTAACAAACTTTTTGATAACATAATTTAAACAATAAATTCATGCAAATAAATTCAATTCAAAATAGCCCCATAATTAAAACTAACATTTTAAGCACCCAATTTGATTTTATTAAAAAGATTGGTATGAAATATGTAAAGATCAATTCAACCAACCTAAATTAATATTAAGCAATTAATTTAAGGAACAAATATTGCAATTAATTCCATGCAATAAAATATAATAAAAAATTAATTGAAAAACTAATGTATGAGAGTGATAGAGAAATCAACACCGAAAATTTTATAGTGGTTTGGCATAATCGGGCTACGTCCACTTCCCAAGCTCTTCCTGGGTACTTCACTAGAAGTCTTTGACTCTTTCCACGACTTACAATGCTACAACTTTCTTTTTCTGGATGCAAGAAAAAATCCGATCCTTTCCATGGTTGAGGAGCAAACCATTACAACGTCTATTTTTTAGATCAAGAGCAACTCTTACAAAATGTTTGTAAAAATAAAGAGCACACTTGACAAACTCTCTAAAAGAGTGATTTTACAAATTTTAGTTCACAACAAATTAATTCTCACAATACATAAGATATCTCTCTCAAGAATTAGATGAAAAGAAGAAAATTAAAACTTAGAGAGAATTACAACGGTGACTTTGAGTTATAGAGAAAGTACAAAATTGTTCTAAACATTTGGAGAATAATATGGTTTAAATAAAGAGGAAGAATTGTTGAAAACCACATTTAATTTGAACCATTGGATCTTGGAAAACAAAATTGAATAGTGGAGATTTAAACTCAAATAGTCATTAGATACAAACAAACAATAATATAATAATATATATCTTTTTAAATCATTTTTTAAAACTCAATAAAAAGCAATTCCCACCATGTATCCGAAATTAGCCATTAGACACACATATAAAATAATATTAAATTCATGTGTTCAAAACTAGTCGTCAGATACAAACATAAAATAATATTAAATCTATTTTCCTTTTAAAATTATTTTCTTTTTTAAAGGAATTCAAAATCTCAAAAGGTCACCATGTATCACTCTCTTATGATCCATCATTCGACCAATATACTACCAATGTCTACATGCAAATGGTCCAATTAAGCCATATCATCTACCACGGTATTTTTCAATTAAACTTATTTCGCCTATATCTTCTTTGTTTGAGTTTTGTTTTGGGAGATTCAAATTGTATTGGAATCGTTGTTCCGAGCTCTATGCAATGACGCTTCAAAACATACAAATTGTCAATAAATAAAAGCAGGGTTTTTATCATCAAAATATTAATTAATTAATTAAAATAAATTAATTTGATATTAATTAATTACTTAATTAAAATAAATTAATTACTTAATTAAAATAAATTAATTTGAGATTAATAGCTAAAAAGTCAACAAAAATGAACATGACACTGACACATATGTTAATGATTAAGAGCTATGTGATTCGAATCTCTTTACTCTCTTGATATTAAAAAAAAAAAGGGAAAGAATTATTGCCAAATAAGTTTGTGGAGGAAGAACATTGATTTTTTTATAATACTCTTAAATTTTAAATCAATTTTTTAAATTAAGACATATATAAAAATATAATAAGAAAAGAAATATCTTGTGTAACTTGATGTATTGAACGCATTATTTAATTACAGAAATTATATACATATATAATTTCAATTATCGTTTTTATTATATATTATCGTGAGGGACCAAATAAAATAGTATTAATTAATTTTGCATTTTGGAATTAGCATTCACATCAATGGAAATGGACAGAGCCATTATGCTTGCATTACCTAACCTTGGGGAAATGACGACTTTAGGCTCCACTTCTATACATTTCATAGTATGTGAAAGGACCAAAATACCCTTTATCTAAATATTGTTATACAATTAAATTTGAGGATTAGATATATATATATTTTGTTAAAATACTATTTTGGTTTTGATAATTTGAGGTTTTTTTAGTTTTAGTCTATGTGCTTTTAATAAATATTAAATTTAGTCTCTCAAAATTAACTTATCAAAATAGACTAAAAAATAATAATAGTTTTAATGTAAGTATATATAATGTGTGAATATGTTTTTAAACTTTAGAATGAAGGTCCTAATAAATATTTTTTTTAAAAAAAAAAATCAACCATAAATAAGCACCAAAGAATAAATTTAAGATTTCTTAAAAATACATACACTCAAATTGAACATTTGAGAGTCCGTAAACTAAAATGGAATAAACTTCAAATTATAGTTACCAAAATTATATTTTAACCTAACAATTTTCTTTTTCTCTCAATTATGTAAAATACACTTAATATATTTCTTTGTAAGTTTGATTCTTATTAAATTATAGATAATGGGTACTATTACGGTTGAGAAAATGCTCCTCCATGTGTGATATTGATTTAACATCATATGGGTAGTCAATCTAAGATCTCCAGACAATGTTACGTGAAATTTTTTTACAATAGTAATGATTTATTTAAGTCCCATATAAATAGTAGAACTCATCTCATATTTAAGTACATGAAAATTATCATGAGTTTTGTTTTATTAAATACATAACTTAAGCATAAGAGTGTAGTAAGAAAATCACCATACCAATGTTAGTATTTTATACTGATAATCATCTGGGTCAAATCATTTTCACTTAGGTTTCAACGTTGGTGACCTACGTTCGCACTAAAATCACACATTAATCGTGGGTACATATACTTATAAAATTAAAAAAGAAAAAAGAAAAATTTGTTAAAGTTTCACATGGGGTGATCCATAGATAATTTAAATTAAAAAGAGAACATACTTTTTTACAAAGTTTGATCAATTATTTCCTTTTTATACAGTATATCACTTTTGAAATTTTGTTTTTAACGAGCAAGGAAAAGTATACTCTTCTTTCTAAATTCCTAATATATTCCCTCTTTTATATTCATTATTCGTTTTTGTCGCTTATTCTCTTAAGGCAAATAAATCCAGCTTCTTCTTTTTTTTTTTTTTTTTTTCTTTTAAGAAAAAAAAATTAGCGTAAAAGAAGTGACATTCCAATAATTGGTATCTTAGTTTATACTCACTATTATTGGTTTCAGATAAGTTAGAGCAACTTTTTTTTCAAGAGCAAAAAAAAAAAAAAAAAAAAAAAAAAATCCTAGAATGCATTTTATGTTGGATCCAATCTTTTTCGGTTCATCTAGTTCTGTACCACAATTTGTCACGTGATAATTTTTTTAAAAATATTTTAAATTTTTTTCAAATATAGTTGAAACTTATTGGAGTAGAGGTGGACTAAAGAAAAAGAATAATTGTTTTAAATATTAAAATTACTGAAAAATATTTTTAAATATAAGAAAATATCATTTTTTATCAGTGATAGACTGTGATAGATATCAATTTATTTATCATAGTCTATCACTAATAGAATATTTTTATATTTATAAATAAATTGATTTTTTTTATTTAAAAATAATTCAAAAAGATATGTGTAGCAAATAGAATACCAAAATATTACTCTTTCTAACAAATAACTATAACAATAATTGATTAAAAAATCGAAAAAAAAAGGTTTCAAATTTCAATAATGTTGAGAAAATAAAACCATTAAGAGCTTCCTTTTGAGGAAACTAGTCACCCATGCATTGAATTGCGCGTGGCTGCTTTTATCTATTTTATGAAATTTCAATCTCAGGGGTAAACTCTTCTCTTGATCCGACGGCTGTGAGTCCATCGGTCAGTACACATTGAATATCTGCCACGTCGGATTTTTCGTAAATGCTTTTTAAATTCGATGAACTTGCCCTCGGAAATTTTTTTAGTACATCCGTATCCATTCATGGACCTTTTATTTTAATAGTGTAGTTTGACAAAATAATTAGAAAATACCTAGGTTTGAAAATATTTAGAAAAATGTGATAGTTTGGTAAGGGTAAAAGGTCGAATCTTGAATTTTCGATGATTTAGTGGTTGGGTCGAGAGTTGAAAACTCAACTAAACTAGGTCGAGACTTCAAGTCTCAATCATCTACAACCACGACCTCAACATATTTTATATATAACCGTAACCTTAAGTCTTTCGATAAGATTTTTGACCTATTGGTATTACCTTCTAATCAAGATTTGTATTTTCTCTTTGGTTTTTGGTTCGAGTCACAATACATCTTAATAATAAAAGCTTAAATTTGTGATATGGAGATTTAATTTTAAATAATAAAAATACATTTTGAAATTAGAAAAAAAAAGAGTAATTTAGACTTTAATGAGATAACATAAACTGTATTTTAAGGGGCCATTGTATCAAATTTTTCGCTCTTCTTATATACCAAAAAAATATAAATGATTTAGACTCCTTAGAATAAGAAATAGATTCTTAGGTTTATGCTTAAACTTTTTATCCCCATTACCTTACTTAATAAATAAGATTTATATTCATTTAATAAATTTAAATTTATCTATGAAATAAAAAGAAAAGAAAATATAATTTTTATTTTTGTATTCTTCGAACTCATTCTATTTTAATTTATATATTTTCGCAAATTCAAATTTTAGTTCTTATATCTTAGATAACTTTTTAATTGTTTTCTCATTATAATTTGAAGTTAACCTTTTTTAAAGGAACTAGATAAACAATGATAATATATATATATTTTTTTTATCTTTACTCAAGAAAAGATATCCTATTAATTTGAAAATATGTGGACTAAAATAAAATTAATATCAAAGAATAAAAGTACAAAAAACAAAAAAGAATAAAAAGTATGAAACAAGTTTTTAATATGAAATATAAATAGCCACAGAGAATACCGAATAAACAAATTAGGATAGTGAGATCCTTTTTCTTTTGAAAGGGAAAGGCAATAAGAAAGAAGAAAATCTTTTCTATAAATGTTGTAAGAGTTTTTCTTCTAAAGGTTGTATATTAATTGTATCTTATATAATTAATCTATATTCTTTTCATACAATTTGAACAATTCAAATTACCGTTTTACCTCCTATAATTACCTCTTCCTCTCTAAATAGCACTGTTACTTTAATGAAGAATATGATATTTTAAGTACCAATTGAGTTTTGCTCATTTTGGTGTTTTAACTTTAGTTTTATTATCAGAAACTTTAATAGATATATCAATTTTCATTATTTTCTTATACATTGGAAACTTTTGTAGTTTTTAAATTAATATTACATAATTTAGATATTGTTTCAATTTAAAATTTTTATAAATATTATATTACTAGTTTAGTCACTAAGATTTCAAAAATTGTGTTTAATAATTCTCTAAAATTTTAACTTTTGTCTAATATTTCGTAAATGTCTAACACATCCGCAATTTTATATATAGTAGGTTTCAAAGATATTCAAAAAGTTTAAAATTAACTATTTTATTGGACAAACAAATTAATTTTGTATCTAATTGAACCTTAAAATATCGATTTAATAAGCAATAGATGGTACATTGACTTTTTTGTAAAGAAAAAATGTGTAATATGACCTATTAGACGCAACTGTAACTATGAATAACTCGTGAAAGATCGACTTGCTTGTATTGATTATATCCATGGACACAACTTGTCTTACAGGGCATAAGAATTCATCTACGGATCTATAGTAGTTTGCCCTCATGTGCATAAGAGTTCAACTTGTCCTACAGTAATTAATGGTTTTTTTTAATATCCACCATCACAAAAATTTAAAAAAAAATAGAAAAATTTGCTCGAACTGTATGTTGATTTTTTTCTTTAAAAATAGAGTTGTGTTTTTAGCACAATATTACTAATTTGAGTTTTTTTAAGAAGATTTCTTTAGTATTATAGTTGAATCTATACCATATTAAAAAGCAAGGATTTGATTTTTTTTTTTTTTTAAAAAAAGTATTGATATATACATTTTAATTCACATTTTATTATTTTTCCATTATGAACAATAGTTTAAATATGGAAGAAAAAAAGATTGAGAATTTTTTATTTTCTATAATGTCTCTTAAAGTTAAAATGGTTAAGAATGAAAAAATTGAGAACCAAACCGATAATAAATCGAACAAAATAAAAACCAATCCATTGGTTTTGTTCTTTATTGAACATTGGTTTGGATCCCTCCTTTATAAAATCATTGGTTTGGTTCGAATTTGGGTTGGCCTCAAAACCGACAAAATCGAACCGACTACCACTCATATCTTATTATTAATAAAATATATTTTTCTTATTATTAAAAAATAAAATGGTAAATTTTTATAAAGTATATTTTTTCTATTGAAAAAAGGGAAAAGAAAAGGAGTTCGTCATTATAAAAAGTGAAAAAAAAAAAAAAAAAACCAAAAATAGAAAAAAATGGTAGAGTGTCTCTTAATTGAATTTTACGTATTTACACAAACTCCATCGTAAATATATATATTCTGCTTTAACAAAGTATATCAAAACAAGTCAACAAAAGCGTAACTCAATTGTCATGGTGCTTGTACTAACAAATTTAAACAAAGTAATAATTTCACCATGAAATTGGACACCACCAATATACTCCACACACTAAAAAAAAGGAAAATAAAATAAAAAGAACTAAAAATAGAAAAAGAACTGGTCGAGTGTTCATTATATATATAAAAAAAACTAAATTGGTCGAGTGTTACCATTATATATATTATCACTACTATTATTTTACTACATATATATATTTTTTGAAATCATTTGTTTTGCAGGTTTTTCCTATGAAATTTTAAATAGATATTTAATATTTTGTTTGTTTTATAAAATTTTACTTTTTAAAATTTAAGATATTATTATTAAGGAAATTTTAAACCATGTCATCTTTTAATACCTACATAATTATGTGAATTTTATGCCCGAGAAAGAGTAAAAATATAGCCCAATTAATTCAATTATTTATTACTATTAGTTTATATTAATTTAGTTATTTTTAGTAATTAATTTAATGTTTAAAAAAAGTGTAATATAAAAATATCCATCTATTTTTATTTTAAATTATTAATATAACGATGAGTTAAATAATACTAAATTTAATTGATGACTACATTAATTGATCTCTTATATTTAATTAAGTAATTATTTAATTTTGACTTCCATATATAAAATTGGTATGAACTATGAACACCAATATTTTAACTTCCAAATATTAATAATCTTGTCCAAACACATACATTAATTATTCTAATTATTTAAAATTCAATATTTAATATCTATATCTATAAAATAATATCTGTGATCCAAACAGATCTACATAGAGTTTTCCTACTCATTTGTTTACAAGTAAGATTTTTTTTTTTTTTGAGATGTTGACCAATTTAGAGACTTGAGATGTCGACGTGGAGAGGAAAGTGGCCCCGTTCTCACCATGACACAGCTTGCACACGACTTTCTACGTGGCATGACACAAGTGGTGGAAAAGCATGGATGTGTGTGAGAAGGGTTAGGCAACCAAATTAGATATTAATAAGAAAATTGTGGCTGGGCAATCTGACTTCTAAATTGTTGTGTGGCAATTTGTTTGTGCTCAAGTGAAAGGAACCACGTGCAAAATCAAATGTTTTGAAAACTTAAAGGATTTATCATCCTTTTTTTTAATAAAAAAAAATATCATTTTAACATTGAAATATATTGGAGATTTGTTTAGTTGGCTTTATATATTTTTTTTTCTAAGACAGTGGTTTCTACAGATATCTCAAGTAAAGTCTTAACATCTGTTTGTGACAACAAAGTATCTTCTTACCGAATATTGTCCTTATCTAAAAATATCTTGATGTAATATTTCATCCGATATTTTTCTTTATTGAAGTGGGGTCTTCCTATTCTAAATGGAAATTTGTTTGCTTTCTTGGATTCAACTATTTAAAGAGAATTATGCTGACCATTTAGGTTATCATATTGTATTTTATTGAGCAAGGCATATTTTGTTTGACGACCGAACTATTCTACATTGTATTCTTGCTCGTTACTCACTATTCCACCGTGCAAGTTCTTCATTTGTTGAAGTGCAACAATTTGAAATAAATCACGATCTTAGGGGGAGCCTAAACCATTGTTGCCAGAGAAGAGATTCTTAATCTTAGGGGGAGCACAAGACTCAGCTTTGGAGACGGAGTTCTCCATCTTAGGGGAATTCTAAGATTTATCAGTGAAGGGAGTTCGTTGACTAAGAGGAAGATATCTCAGTGAGAGGAGTCTCACACACTATCGAAAGTCGAAGTGTCTAACACTAATATTATCAAACTTAGGGGGAGCCTAAGTGCACTTGAGAGGGAGTCTCACATCTAGGGGAAGCCTACATGGTTAGTGAGTTGAGCTCAACATGAGTCACTGTAGTGATCGTGTATTACAGATAAGTACTATGTTGTAAACTGCTTAAGTCTTTAATATTAGTGGATTACCTTTCCCGGGCATACTGACCCCAGACGTAGGTAGATTATCACCAAACTGGATTACCAACTTCTGTGTTCCTTTACTTGTTTACTTGCTGTAAGTATTTTTGTTATTACAGTGTTTGCCAGTGCCTTCTATTTAACATCATATTTCAAGTGGGGAGTTGCCCCATCGCCTTTTCAATTGGTATCAAAGTAATTCACCTTCATTTCAGATGCTTTGATCATGGATGGGATCAAAGAAGGTGGTTCTACCACTCATCCTCCAGTTCTAGATAGAACTAATTATTCATATTGGAAAGCTCGAATGACAACCTTTCTGAAGTCGATAGATAGCAAAACTTGGAAGGATGTGGTCTCTGGGTGGTCTCATCCTACCACCAAAGTTGATGATGGGAAGGAAATCTTGAAGTTAGAGTCTCAATGGTCTGGAGAAGAAGATGAAGCTTGTTGGGGAATTCTTGTGCCTTGAACGCCATATTTAATGGTTGTAGACTACATCATATTCAGACTAATTAATGCTTGTGTCTCTACTAAGGAGGCATGTGATATCTTATTCGTTGCTCATGAGAGTACGTCTAAAGTCAAGATTTCCAGGCTGCAGTTGTTGACATTGAAATTTGAGAATCTTAGAATGCATGATGAAGAATCCATCGCTAAATTTAATGTTTGTCTATTAGATATTGCAAACAAGTCGTTAGCTCTTGGAGAGAAAATTTCAGAAGAAAAATTTGTTCGGAAGGTGCTTAGATTCGTACCTAAGAGATTTGACATGAAAGTCACTACCATTGATGAAGCTCAAGACATAACAAAGGTGAAAGTAGATGAATTATTTGGTTCCTTGCTCACATTTGAGATGTCCCTGGATAGAAAGATTGAGAAGAAAAACAAGGGATTGCTCTTCAATTCTCAGTTAAAGGAGAGCTCGTTGACCTCGATAAAGAGTCAGGAGATTCTCTTGCTGAATTTATATCATTGCTCTCAAAATAGTTTAATCGTGCTCTAAAACATTTCGGTAAAAGGTCTGGCACATATAGCAACAACAAGTCTAGAGGCTCTACTGGAGGAACGAAATTCCCCGTGGAAGTGTGTGAACACTGTACAATTTGGATTCAATTCGTACACAGAAAAATTTAGAAGAAAAAATCATCAAAACATGATAAACAATTATCTCCTAAGCGTTCTTTCTATAAAGAATTGAGGGAGAAAGAAACTTACCTTTGTCAAACCACAAAACTTTAAAAGATTCTCCTATGAGATTATGAACGAAGCTTCTGTAAAACACAAGAACTCTTTCTCCAAGTTGAACACTACCAATAGGAGACATTGTTATTATCAGGAAACAAGGAAGATGGAAGTGTAGGCTCCAAAGATTTTTGCAGAGGAAATTTCTCAAGAATTTTTTGTTGAGAGTGAGAAAAGTCTGAGAGAAATTTTTTATTCATCATCGTCTGTGTTTTTCTTAACCACATATATAGAGGAAGAGGAAGGAAGGGGGAGTTACTTAACTCCCTCACACATTTTTCTAAAATAACTACTTTAATATGGAGTTATTTTTTAATATTATATTAATATAATATTTATATTATGGTTAACTAACCATTAATAATCATATTATATGCATTTATAATCATATTATAATACAACTTCTTATTATAACCTATAGTTTTAATATGAATCAAATTTATTTTAAATATTAATCTATAGTATAAATCCTATTTATAATATTTGAATCTCATTCAAATATTTTTCTCTCACATATTATATAGTTTTAATTATAAATCATATTTATAATTAATTATATGTTATAATGCATCAATATACATCATATATTATATTATGCATATTAATATAATTAATTACTTAAATTTTTATAAACAATTTGACCAATTCAAATTATTCCAAAAAACCTTGTTTTTATCCTTAGCGAGCTAATAGGGGGAGCTTTTGGACCTACATTCAATGACACGAGATTAACCAACTAAACTCTTTAATTGGATCAATCAACATTTATTAACTGTCAGTCACTCTACTAAAGACTGACAGCTGCACTTTTCGCACTGTAGTAATATTTCAGTGTCCATTAGATATAATCAATGAATAGTAAGTTGACCCTTCACAAATTGCTCATAACTACAGTTGGGTCAAAATTACCGTTTTACCCTTGTAGTTACTCCTTAAATGCCACTGATTCCTTTAATGAACAACAATTTATAATCCTACTATAAACTAATTCCTCTCGGGCCAATGAGAGGATGAGGTCTCATTGTTCAAGACTTGAAATCAGCTATTAAGGGAGCAATCCCCAAAATGGTAGGAATATTGAACCGGCGAAACTGACCACTCTCACCTATACAGATCAAAAGATTGCCTTCATAGACAAGAGTCCATAACTCACTCAGAATTAAGGTCAAGTTACCTATGGACATCCTAGTGAAAAGTTAGTTTCTTCCAGAAACAACGTTATACCGAGAAACTAATCATTTCTTGGTCTGGTCTTATATAAACTCTTTATACAGGATTGAACAATATGGGTCATATTGTGTGTAACACTTACAAATCATGTAAGAATTACAAAGTAGACTTTTTCATAGTGTCACAAGGATAAGGTACCCAACCTTAACCACATACTACAGACCTTTTAGGTTATCTCTTGAACATAATCCACCTACATGTCAACCATATACTGTTCAAGTTTCATTAAACAACCTCGAATCTTAGTTTATCGGATTGAGTTAATGCTATCTAAATGTAAAATAAAATACTTCTTATTTTATTCAATAAATAATTTGTATTATAAATTACAAACTACAAGATGAATGAGATTTAAGACACTAAATCCAAAAATCTCTCATTTGTCCTAAAGCGAGTGAGATGTACAGTACAAGATACAATAGAAAAAATAATACAATAAACTAAGGTCTCCTCTATACCCCAAAATTCTCCCACTTGCCCTAGACAGCTCCACTCTTCGCACTACAAATATATTTCCGTGTCCATTGGATATAACCAGTCAATAGTGAGATGACCCTTCACAAATTGCTCGTATGTACAACTGGTTACCGTTTTTCCCCTGTGGTTACATCTAACACCTTAAGTACCACTGATCCCTTTAATGAACAATAAGTCATAGTTCAACTATGACCAAACCCCTCTCAGGCCAAGAGAGGGTGTGGCGCCACATTGTTCATGCCCCAAAATCAGCCCTTAAGGGAGAAATTTATCTACTTACCCAGACATTAGAGAAGGAGTGAATATTGTCTTGTATAGTTATGTTCCCAGCTCCTTAATCAGTCGAATCCCCACAATAGTAGGCTTATTGAGTTGGCAATCTGGCCACTCTCACCTATATAAATCAAAGGACCGCCTTCATAGGCAAGAGTTCATAACTCACTTAGGATTTAGGTCATGTCACCTATGATCATTCTAGTGAAATGTAAGTCTATATTATGAATGGTGTTATATTATGAGACTATTCATTTCGTAGTATGGTCTTATACAAACTCCTTTGTATAGAATACACCCGCTCACATGTCTCTACTGAAGGAACCTGTGAAGGCCCTGAGTAGAAACATGGATCGTCCCAATTTTTGGTTTTCACAGAATCGAATTATAGAAACAAAATTATACAGTAAAAATAAAATATTTATAGCATGCTATCAAAAGGGAAAAAGAGAAATTAGGGATTAAGAAACCCTTACCTTTGAATAACCTTTCCTCACGAATTTCCTCTTCCAGATTTGTCACAAACAAAAACACGAACGATTCAAATGGCCACCACCAATTGGACCTATAAGTTATCACTTAAACATGATCCCTTGTATGTCTCTACATACATGTTTAAGCTACAGATGATAACCTTGGATATTAATTTATTGGTTTGTGGGTTAATGCTACTAAATATCGAAAAAAAAATCTAATATTTTATTAAATAAATAAAATATTTGTATATTACAATTACAAACTACAGAACCCACGAGATTTAAGGCATTAACTCTACAATCTCCCACTTGTCCTAAAACTAGTGGGGTGTATAATATAAAATTCATACTAATAAAAGTACACATAAAACAATAAACTAGGGCATAATACGTACCTAGTACAAAATCACCCACTTGCCCTAAACTAAAAATGGCCTGTCCTGTAGACCCATACTCTGCAGGTGACCCTCAAACACCAACTATGAGGGCCTTTGTAAATTGATCATGAACATTGTGCTTCGAAGCTATCTGTGTGACGATCACGTCCCCTCGATGCACAATCTCTCGGATGAGATGATACTTCTGCTTTATGTGCTTTTCGCGCTTGTGACTTCTAGGCTCTCGGGAGTTTGCCATAACACCACTATTATCACAATAAAGGGTGATGGGCTTTGACATGTCTGGAACTACTTCCAGATCTGTCAAGAATTTCTTGAGCTACATAGCTTACATAGCAGCTTCACAAGCCGCTATGTACTTAGCCTCCATAGTGGAGTTAGCAATGCACCCCTGCTTGGTGCTCCTCCATATTTCTCTCCTCCATTAATAGTGAACACTGATTCTGATGTGGATTTCCTAGAATCCTTATCAGTTTGGAAATCAAAGTCCGGGAATCTTGTAAGGATCAGATCCTTAGAACCATATATGAGCATGTAGTCCCTTGTTTTATGTAGATACTTAAGGATAGTCTTAACGACGGTCTAGTGATCAAATCCTAGATTAGACTGATATCTACTGACTATCCCTATTGCATAGCAGATGTCAGGTCTAGTACATAACATCATATACATTAGGCTACCAACAGCCGATGCATAGGGAATCCGTCTCATTTCCTCAATTTTTTAAGGTGTCTTAGGAGACTTTTCCTTAGACAATATAACTCCATTCCTAAAAGGGAGTAAACTTCTATTGGAGTCTACATCGAAAACTTAACCAGCATCTTGTCAATGTACGATGCCTAAGACATGGCTAGCGTTATGTTATTTCAAGCTCTAAAGATTCGAATGCCCAGAACAAACTACGTCTCTCCCAAATCTTTCATTTGGAATTGGGTCGCTAGCCAATTCTTAATTTGAGTCAGTAGTTCTACATCATTCCCAATTAGTAGGATATCATCTAAATACAACACTAGAAAAGCTACTGAACTGTTGATTATTCTTTTATATACACAAGGCTCATCAACATTTTGATCAAAGCCATAAGATTTGATTGCAGTATCAAATCTTATATTCTAGATCGAGAAGCTTGCTTCAATCCATAAATGAATCGATTAAGCTTGCAAATATTTTGCTCTTGACCTTAGGTTATGAATCCCTTAGGCTGCTCCATATAAATGGTCTCCTCAAGATTTCCATTCATAAAACAGTTTCATCCATTTTCCAAATCTCATAGTCATAATATGAGGCAATGGATAGGAGAATCCGGATAGACTTCAACATGGTAACAAGTGAGAAAGTTTCCTCATAGTCGACTCCCTCAACTTGGGTATAAACTTGTGCCACAAGTTTAGCCTTGAAGGTTGATAGCACGGGAAATGTGCTATCTTCTTTCACTTAACTTCGAGTTGTTTAGCTACTTAATTTGGTTAAATTTATCATTTTGTAGGATTCGAGTGTACAAGCAGTCAGCTTAATCGTTCGGGACAAAAGGGTGCTAAAATGATGAAGTTATGAGCTAAATCGATCAAATGACGAAGGAGTGAAGACTGCTACCCTGCCAAGTGTTGTAATGCTCCCATTAAACTTAAGTTCAACGCTAGCTCAACACTAGAAGGAAGAATGCTCGAGTGTAAGGCAGCGTTGCAACGCTGGCTCAAGTGTTGCAATGCTCTAGAGATGTCCCAATGCCACTGTCGCACCACTCTCCAACACTGCCCTTCAATGCTCTAAGATAGTATAGGCAGCGTTGCAACGCTATGTGGTTTGACGAACGCATAGCCCCAACACGTGTGCAATGTAGTGTCAGGCTAGCGCTGCAATGCATGCCTGACGCTCGGCCATTTTGCGCCGCAACGTTGCAACACTCTTCCTAGCGTTGCGACGCTGCGACAATTTTATAAAAGAGTAATTTTGGGTTAGCCAAAATCATCATCATCAACATCATCCCTGAGTACATCAATTCTTGAATGGCGCCGCTCTTTCTAGCATAGTTTTAGCTTCCTTTTTACACCAAAATTCTATACAAAGTTTTTCCCTATGCCAATTGTAATAAATTCGAGCATGATCAGAGGCTAAAGGGTAAGAACTTAACTTGAGTTTGTTAGTTTAGTTAGGTTCTAATTCAATTCTTGAGACTCGTATTGTAATTTTGTGAGTTTTTATTATGAATTTATGAGTATTTATCTTGATATTATTCTTCAATTTTTGTGTATGTGATAATCTGACAAATTAGCTGTGCATGTTTAATTGATTGCTTTGACTGGTTCTAATTTATAATCGTTAGGTAGTCGTCACTAGAAGCATGAGTTAAGTTGGTTTATTGTGTTAATTTGGGTTTCCAATTACCAAGCATTTACTTTTTAACTTAGATAAATCTCGCTCAATTAATTGGTTAGGCGATGGAAATCAATTAATTGGTTTAGCTCTGCTCTTAATCTTAATGCCTGTTGATTGATTGATTGGTTGAGAATCCTCACTTTTATGTTAATTAACTTGATTTTATGGACTACCGGTTAGGATTCTAATTGAGTAGGCTAAGTTTTAATTAGAATATTCTCACGCATCTTTAGAGTAGTCTATAATAGAATTGATGAGGAATGAACTAAACTATAATTACCCAATCTAAGTATTTATTCGATTGATAAATTATCACATTTGTTTACTTGCGCACTTTTGTTCTTTAACAATTTTATTTCAGAATTTCTCACCATGAAACCCCCATTTTTGGTAACTTTCTACAAGTTCCAATCCTTGAGGAATTCATATTCGACTCTTTGTGGTTTGATCTTGGACTTACTACTTGTACTACTAATTAGTATAAGGGGTTAGTTCAAAGCATACAAAGTTTTATTTGCATTTAGTGCAAGTTTACGAACGACGGTGAATCTGCCGACTTGCCAAATTGGTGTCGTTGCCGGGGAGCCAAACGGAATCCTTGATTTTTGAAACTTGTAGTGTTTATCCTTACTTATCAATTTCCATTTTGGTGTATGACCCACACTCCCAAAGGTGTTAGACAATTGTATTTTGCAAAGATTTCTAGGGAGGAGCGGAGAATCAAAAGAGAAAGAAGATAGCAAGCTGCGCTCGACAGAGAGATTCGTGTTGAAGAAACATCAGGAGAATAAGGCATTCTTGAAGATTTTCTAGTGATGGTTGAACGAGAAAAGAACCTCAAGGAGCTTGCAATACTTTACTTCACTTAGCAGCCCTTGTGCATTCCCTATCCTGAGACGACAGGTAACTTTGAGCTTAAATCTGGCTTCTTCCTGCATTTTGTGGTCTACAGGGCGAGGATCTTCACAAACACTTGAAGGATTTCTATGTGGTGTGCAATGAGATGGGACCTAATGGGGTGACCTACGAGCAGATTAACATGAGAGCATTCCTCTTTTCATTGAAGGGAAATGCCAAGGAGTGGCTCTACATTCTTTAACCAGGAAGCATCATATCCTAGGAAGAGTTACAGAGGCAGTACTTGGAGAAGTTTTTCCAGCATCCCAAGTTGCTAATACCAGAAATGAAATTTATAGCATCATGCAGTTCGATGGGGAGACCCTTCATTTGTATTGGGAACAATCAAAAAGACATGTGCCAAGTTCCCCCATCATTAGATCTCAACTAACTCTTGATCCAATACTTTTACTAGGGACTGATGTAGACTGATAAAGGCAGTATAGACGTAGCTGTAGAAGGAGCCTTATTCAATGGCTGCAAATTCACAAAAATTTAGAACTAGAGCTGCAGTTAGTGTTAAATCCGCCAATGAGGTAAGTGAACTTAAGAAAGAAATATCTGACTTAGTTTTTATTGTTAAGCAGTTGGCGAAAGTGGAGATTGGACAACTCGCTTCTATTTGCCAAGTATATCATGGGACTGGCCATTCAACTGACGTTTTCCCAAGTGCTCCAAAAGGAGCAATTCCTGAGGTAAATGCCATTGAAGGCTACAATTACAATGGGCAAAATAGAAGGTGGGATCTATTCAGTCAGACTTACAATCCTGGGTGGAGAGACCACCCAAACTTCAAATAGGGGGGCAGAATAAGCAGGCTCAGCCTCATCATAGAGCTTTGTCTGGTTCAGGTATGTCCTTAGAAGACATTGTTAAAAATCTTACTGACAACTCTTTTAAATTTCAACAGGATACATAGAATTTTCAGTAGGATACAAAGAAAGCCATTGAAGCTTTGGGGACCCAAGTCTCAGAGCTAGCCACCTCTATGAGCAGATTGGAAAGATAGTCTGGCAAACTCCCGTCCTAGCCTGGGTCAATTCTTAGAGAAAATATACGGCGAATATGTTAGAAATTCATGAGAAAATGAGTTTGTATCGTTCAATATTAAGAATCTCGGCTAACCCACTATTATGCGTTATTATGCATTCAATTGTCTATCTTTATAGCTAACATAGGAAGTGAACGCATACGTGAAAGTCAGGCTATCACGGAGACGATCGCATGTATGATCGCATATGCTCGACGCATGAATATTACGTCCATTAATCGCATGCGGTAATCACATATGACAGTCGTATGGGTGTTGCGGTTGTCGGGCGAATGCGTCCATCGCATGGGAATGCCGATCGTCAGGCGAATGCGGTCATTACATAGAAGTTGCGATCATCGAGCGAATGTGGTCATCGCAAGATTGCGGCTACATTGATGATAACCATAATAGAGGTATGAATGCAAGGTTGGTGGAATGGAAACATGAACGCATATCTTGGAGGAATCAAAAGATGATGTTGACATTTCACCTACCCCACCGCTAGCAGTAGAGATTCAGAAAAGGAGCATCGTGTCGCGAATGTTAGAATCAGAGCAGGTCCATTAATGCTGTCGGCGATTCAGCTCTATAAATAGAAGCCGCTGAGCAGAATTTCATTTTATCCAAGTTTCGACCTTCGGGTGGATCCTTGTGATCCAGACGAAAGCGTGAGAGGAAAACTTGAGAGTTCTTCATCTCCTTCATCCATTCCGAGTGATGGACCGGAGTCTTCGCCGGAGTTAGATCTGGAGAGAGTCAGCTCGACTGGCCTTCCATGACACCACCAGCAGCCTTGACACACATTTGCTAGAAGCGAGACATTACTTCCAGCTTGCCTTTTCCATTTCTCTTCTTTTCTTATATTGTATTATATTACATTTTGGCTTAAGGAATTAATACATTTTGTGATCAATGCATTTTTGTATTTCCTTCAATTCCCTTTCCATCTTCATTACTTAATAACCTTAACTTTCATTGCATCACTTAGTGAGATTGTTAGAGTATCGTATACCTAATCATGCGACATAGAAATATGAAGCATGTAGCAAACCATCGGGAGATGTGCGTTGCGTGAGTATTGTGAGAAAACCTTATTTGCTTAGTGTTAAACTGTAGCAACACTTGTCTATAAGCGGACGCAATGCTTGTCTATGAGTAAAGTCAGCAACAACTAACTGCACGGGAAGGTAAGTGGTTGGTCGCATTAAGCAATGTAAGCAAGTGTTCACTAGAGCTAGGAAAATCTTACGTCAAACAGGATTTTGCGGTTACCTTGTCTTATACATGCGTCTATCACACCTTTAGAGCTACTCGAGAGAGAGTCTAAAGAAAGAACCTAAGACTTGAGAGATCTAGGTTAGAATCGAGGCTCGGGAGAGCTAGATTAAGATCGCATAAGAAAGAATGGAGACTTAGGAATAAGTTCGGTTTGCTATTACAAATCACGTGCATTTGTGTCGGGCGTGTATGGCATGATCACATTAGTTTGCATTGGCTGGGGTTGCCCTTGCAGTCAAACTTAAGGTTGCAATGAAGACATCCTCACATTTTATCTATTTTTCCATGCACATTTACTATGCGTCAACAGTTTTCGTGTCTCTACCTCTCAATCATATTCTCACCGCTTAATTTGTTAGTTAGGAGTAGGAGTAGTTTGTAGCATAAAACCTCCATCATTCTTTTATTTATCTGCCGCAAACACATCACCGCATACACTTAGCTATAAGTCCCTGAGTTCAACCTCGGATCACCTAAGAAACATGCGTTCTCGTTATACTTGGCAAGAGCATAAGAAAACTTGTGACAGGAACACATGGTCATCGGATATAAGAGTAACACATATTTTCATGCCAACGCATGACCATCGATGCATGAGAACCAACGCATAACCTAAGATATGAATCACATATTGCATTCCCACTAATTTTAATCATCAAGTATCACATTTAATGAACCCCTAGGTAAAACATTCAGTGGGAGGTACTTGGGGCATAAGATGCTTCACTTAAACCTTTCACGATTCTCCTAAATAGTTCACACTGTGAGATATAACCTCGGCCTCTAGGCACCTTTGACGTGTCTCCCTAACAGATAGTGTTTGGGTAGGTCAATATCAAGGTGGATGAAGAGAGTGTTCATAGTAAGTGGGAGTGAGCAGTGCGACAGCATATCCTTCGGTCTCCTTCGTTGGGTTGAAGAAAGTTATTGCACATTGCCTCGAGGCACCCTGGGAATGTCCCTCTAAAGGATGGTAGTATTGCGCGTTTCTTTATTTGATCTCCTGTAAGAGGATAAGGTAACTTAGTCTCTTGTCCTAATCTGCTTCTTCCCTATGGTGGGCTCATTAGGGCGGGACTCTGGCACCGAAAGCGAGGGGTCACACTTATGCGAAGTTGTTAAGGTTAACAGTTCTGGATTGAAAAATCGTGGCTGTTAGGTTCAGTTCCAAGAGTTGGTTCTGCCTAATGGTTGAAAATGTCTCATCTCAGCGAAGGGGCATCTGATCACCCCACCGGTGACATTTGTCTTGCCTCACTGAGGCATCATTACAAAATAGAAGTTTTTAACTTAGGGTACTTGAAATGTTTTGCAAAATTGATTGGTTAAAAATGGTAAAAGTTTTGTTTGTATTTTCAGCAACAAGTTTTTCAAAATGGCAACAGTCATGTTAGCTTTGATAAGTGCCAAAAAATTAACTGGCAACAATTTCGCGACATGGAAATATATGATCACGACAATCCTAATCATCAAGGATCTCATGTTCGCTCTTACGGAGGCCTGTCTTCCTATTCCAGCTCCAAATGTCGCTCGAAATGTTCGAGAGGCATATGAGCGATGGACACGGGCGAATGAGAAGGCCTGAGCCTATATCTTGGCAAGTCTTTTTGAAGTCTTGGCCAAGGAACATTAGCCTATGGTCTTACCGCGTGAGATTTGGAGTCCCTGCAGGGGATGTTTGGACAACTCTCTGAACAGCTTATGCATGAGGCTCTTAAATATATATTCAACTCCAAAAATGAAGAAGGCACCTTTGTTCGTGAACATGTGCTTAACATGATGGTCCACTTTAATGTGGCAGAGTTGAATGGGTCTACTATCGATGAGGGCAGTCAGGTTAGCATAATCCTGCATTCATTGCTGGAGAGCTTCCTGCACTTTGTTAACAATGTGAATCTTAACAAAGTGAAATATAACCTTACAACTCTCTTCAACGCGTTGTAGACCTACCAATCTTTACTGAAAATTAAGGAGAGGAAGAAGGGTGAGGTAAATGTTGCTTCATCCTCTAGAACATGGAATCATTTCCTAACTCTCATCATTGGGTACACCTCAACAAAATGGTGTATCGGAGAAGAGAAATAGGACCTTGTTGAACATGGTTCGCTTGATGATGAGTTACGCTTCCTTACCGGACTCGTTTTGGGGTTTCACAGTGGAGATTGCGGTATACATACTCAACTGTGTTCCCTCCAAGAGTGTTGTGAGAACACCTTTGGAGTTGTAAAATGGGTGTAAAGCTAGTTTATGTCACTTTCGCATTTGGGGTTACCCTACACATGTGCTTGGGGCTAATCCCAAGAAGTTGGAACCATGGTCAAGGTTATGTCTCTTTGTAGGTTATTTTTATGATTCGATGGAAAATAGGACGTTTGTTTCCATGAATGTTACTTTCCTAGAGGAGGATCATATAAGGGAGCACAATCTACGAAGTAAATTCGTGTTGTGTGAGATTTCTAATGAAACTGCTGAATCTTTAACATGAGTTGTTGAAGAGCCTGCTACATCAGCAAGAATTATTGATGGGAGTTCATCTAGTAGGTTAGTTCCACCTTAAGAGTTGAGAGAACCTTGACGTAGTGGGAGGGTTACGAACCCGCTCGTTCGCTATATGGGTTCCACGGAAATCCTTGCTATGGTAGCAGATGGCAATGTTGAGGATCTGTTGTCTTATCAGAAGGAATTGAAGGATGTTGACTGGGATGAATAGGTCAAAGTCATGGATATCAAGATGGAGTCGATGTACTTCAACTTAGTATGAGATCTTATAGATCAGCTGATGGGGTAAGACTTATAGGTTGTAAATGGATCTACAAGCGCAAACGGGGTTCTAATGGGAAGGTATAGACCTTCAAGGCTCAACTTGTGGCAAAAGCATTATACCCAGGTAGAGGGAGTCGACTATGAGGATACTTTCTCGTCTTTTTCCATGTTAAAGTCGATCCGCATCCTCCTGTCCATTGTAGCTTATTATAATTATGAGATCTGGTAAATGAACATCAAGACGACCTTTCTGAATGACAATCTTAAAGAAATCATTTACATGGTGCAACCCGATGGATTCATAGCCCAAGGTTAAGAAGAAAAGATTTACGAGCTGAATCGGTCCATTTATGGGCTGAAATAGGTGTCTTGATGTTGGAACATATGGTTTGATACTGTGATCAAGTCGTATGGCTTTGACCAAAACGTTGATGAACCTTGTGTCTATAAGAAGATCATCAACGCTTTAGTAGTCTTCTTAGTGTTGTATGTAGACGATATACTATTCATTGAGAATGGTGTAGGTCTACTGACTGTAGTTAAGAACTGGCTAGCTACCCAATTCCAAATGAAAGTTTTGGGAGAGGCTCAATTTGTTCTAGGTATACAAATCTTCCAGGATCGTAAGAACAAAGTGCTTGCACTATCTCAGGCATCGTATATTGACAAGATGTTGCTCAAGTACTCGATGCAGGACTTTAAGAGAGGCCTACTGCCGTTCAAGCATAGAGTCAATTTGTCTAAGGACATGTGTTCTAAGACACCTCAAGAGGTTGAGAAGATGAGACGGGTCTGTAGTATATGGATATAGGAGGGAAACCTTATCCTGGTAACGCTGTGGATGTGTTCGCTTTGTGGAATGGTCACAAGTGTTGTGACTTATCACAGATGACTTTACCCTGATCATTCGTGTAGGGGACATGCAAGTGAGCATCCTATACAAAGAGTTTGTATAAGACCTAACCAGAATTTTTAATGTCTCGTTATATAACACCGTTCATGACAGAGGCTTCACTTCACTAGGATGACCATAGGTAACATGACCTCAATTCTGAGTGAGTTAGAAACTCCTGCCATTGAGGGCGGTCCTTTGATATGTTGGGTGCGAGAGGCCCGGTTGTCGATTTAAACCTACCATTTTGGGGATTCGTCTGATTTGGGAGCTGGAAACTCAGCTACACAAGATGGAATTCACTCCTTACTCGAAGCAGGGCTAAGTAGATAGATAGCTCCCTTAGGGCTTATTCCAGGGCTTGAACAATGTGGCACCACATACCTTCTCTTGACCCAAGGAGTGTTCACATATAGTTGGACTATGTTGTATTATTCATTAGAAGAATCAGTGGTACTTAAGGAGTGAGATATAACTATAGGGGCAAAATGGGTATTTGCCCAGTTGTACTTACGAGCATATGTGTAAGGGTCATCGTACTCATGATTGGTTATATTCGATGGACACAAAAATATATCTTGGGTAAGAAGAGTTCAGCTGTTGGTCTTTAGTGGAATGCTTGACAGTTAATGGATGGTGGATCTCGTGCTAAAGAGTTTAGTCAGCTATTCATGAACCGTTGGAGCTTCAAGCACAGGTCCATTAGGTCCCTTGGTAGCTTGGATAAAGTCGAGAATCAGTATTTGGGTTAGTTTGAAAATGTTCAAATTGACAAGAGGGATTTCGATTATGTATGATATAATTGAACTGGTTGATTATATATGACATAATTGACTAAATATATGAGATACATTGTTTTATGAGGAAATTAGATATAAATATGATTTATATCAAGGAGAGGAGAAATTACTATAGTAGATATGTGATATCAAACTATAGGATAAGAATATAATATAATATATTCATTAATTATTAAATTGGTTAATTATATGATAATTGGCCTAAAACTTCTCTCGGACGTGCATTAGTGAAGAATCCAAAGTCGATTATTGTTAACCGAAGAATAAAATGAAAATTTGTTTCATTTTGCAACAAGTTCGAAAAATGCAATCGGTGTGAAAAACGTAACGACCACATAGTTTGAGAGCCTATACGATAGTTGCTCATCGCCTAAACGATCGCACACAGTGCCTAAACGGTCGCACGCTCGTCCCTAAACGATCGCTTAGCTTTTCTAAATGATTGCATAGTGTGCCGCTTTTTCTAAATGATCGTCGACCATTTATTAAACGATCGCTTAGTAAAAACCTATGATCGTGTAGCTTCTTCTAAATGATAAGCACATAGCTATATGATAGCTCTTTCTATCCCACTTGCTTATCGTCTACAACGATTTTGTTCTTTCTCCAACCTCTACAAATTCACCAAAGACCACACTTTGGATTCTCACTCCGAGAATACCAATGGCTCCATTTGGTTATGTTGTCCCTACTGTTGTTCACTTATTCGTGACTGTTCGTTTTGCTGCCATTCGTGTAGACGATTGTGCTGTTGTAGCCGACTGGTTGCTGGGCGATAGGGTTCGCGTGGAGGTTTTTCCGCTGCTTCCGAGTTCAACATTTGAAGAGGGTCTTCAACAGGTATGAGAATTCTTTCCCTTGTATTTTAGTGTTCAAAGCATGCTGTGAATTAGTATGAATTTGCATAACTGTCTGTTAGAATGTATGTGTTGTATTTCGGTCACAATGAAATCGAAAAGATCTGAACGAGCTCATAGATGCTCTTCGTTAAGAGTTCCTTCAGTTGATGTGGACCATCATGTTGAGAACATGTTCTCTAACAGATGCCTCTTTTTGCATATGGGCATTGAAGATGTTTTTCAGAGTGTCATGCTTGATTTGTGCAGACGGTTGTCCGAACATCCATTACAGAGACTCCATGATCTCATGGGCAGTGATCATGGGCTCATACTTCTTGGCGAAGACTTCAGAAAGGCTTGTCAAGATATACACTCGGGCTTTTTTATTTTTCTGTATTCAACACTCATATGCCTCCCGAACATTTCATGGAGCCTTTTGAGCAAGAATAGAAGGACAATTCTCCATAAAGATAAATCTCATGTCATCAATGATTAAAATCGTGTTGATTGTGTTTTTCCAAGTTGTGTAATTTTCACTGATAAGTTTGTCGGCAACGAGTAAATTTGATGTTGTGAAAGTCATAATGAATTTGCTGAAACATACAAATTATTTATATTAGAATTCAAGCATTATCCATTTGAAAAACCAATCAAATTTATCAAAATAATAAAATGCACCCTATGTGACATCTACTTTGTAATGATGTTTCAGTGAGGTCGGGTAAAAGCCATTGTAGGGTGATTAGGTACCTATTCACTGAAATGAGACAATCTCAACCAATATACAGAACAACTTCTTGTGACTGTAAATATCAGTCACCATTGTTTGGTCTAGAAACTGTTAAGTCGCTTAACATTTTCTTGTAAGTTAACCCCTCATTGTAGATTCTAAAGTTTCACCTTAATGAGCCAACCGTAGGAAAAAACCAGTTGGGGCAAAAACTAAAGAAATCCTACCTATTTTTTTTGAGTTTGAGTAAAAAGTCATGCAAATGCCATCGGTAGGGGGACACAAGAAAAGGTGCCTTGAGACCGAGCATGAAAATTTACTATAAACTAATGAGAGAGACCAAGGGATGTGTTGACACATGTCCTGCTCCCACTTACTATAAACACTCTCTCATTCACCTTAGTTTTGACCTATACAAACACCGCTCATAGGGGGACACAAGAAAAAGTGGCTCAAGGCTGAGTATAGATCTCACGACATGAACTTTAAGGGAGAAATGTAAAGAGGAAAAATGAAGTATCATATATCCGATTTTTCTCCCACTAAGTGTTTTACCTAGGGTTAATTTTACTTAGAAAAATATAGCTATTATTTAAATAAGTGATTGATAACTTGTAGAAATACAAGTTATTTTTTGTCTTATGTTGGAACAACTAAGGTTTTTAATGATAGATTCTCCTCATTTTTAGAAGAAACACATGGATTTATTCAAACATTAGCAAACTCATGCAAAATAAGTTTTATTACTAAATATCACGACACTAACGTAATGTATTGCAGGATTTCAATGCAAGGATTAACGCTAACGCATTAGACAAGTGCTGTAGGAAAAGCTCTAATGCATGGGCCATGCGTCAGAGGGTGTTCAACGTAGAGAAGATTCATTGTCAAGGCTGATTGTGTCACATCACTACTTGCAAGTATGGGCACCTGCAGTAGGCGGCGTCTGAAAAGCTTCCAAGAGTCAGGCGGCTAATTAAGGCATGGACTTTAATGCTGACTAGGACATGGACTTTAATGCTGCCCATTCACCAAGTGGATGTGACCAATGCCTATAAATAGATGAAGTCCCTCCAGAGTTAAGAAGTTCGAAAATTATAAAGATCCTTACTCTCTGTATATTGTAGTCGTAATTCTAGTTCTGTAGAGGCTGTGTTGTGGTGCTAGATGATCAAAAAGGTTGAGAACCACCACCACCGCCCGTCAGGGAGCGGAGGAAGCCACTCTTGGGAAAGATACTCTATCCAATTCCTAAACAAGTGATTGTGCACAACAAGATTGAGCCAAAGAAATACAAGAGATTGTATTCTTTGGCTTGACTCAGTTTCCTTCTTCTCATTTATCACTTTCATTCCATTTGATTAAATATTGCTTTTGTAAAGACTCTCTGTTTCGTTATAAAATTCATATGTTTGATCCATCATACTTGCCATTGATTATTTCTTGTTTATGTTGAATGCATTAATACTTTATGCACAACTTCATTCTAAAGCTCAAGCCAACTTTACAAATTGGTAAAAGCATCTTTTAACTTAGATTGTTCGAAAGAATAACTAAGCTGCATTAAGTAGGACACCTAGTACAACTGGAGATAGACTTACTGGTGTCTATTGCATTTTGTGTTAGACGTATGCATCCTAGAGATAGGCTTTGTATGTTATTCGTATTAAGAAATGTTGAATGAAGTTTGACGCATAAACAAAAGATAAGCAAACCATTCCATCTCATTCACACCACATCCTAGTTGTGTATACTTGTCTTAAACCGACGCATCCACTTACCTTAAATTCCATTTTCGCATGATCCATCATTCACTACTCAACTCTTTTGCATCTCTTGCACAGGCACAAGAATTTAGTGTAAATAACACATTTCTCACATTTATTTAGGAAAACCCCTATAGTAGATACAACGCAAGGTTTGCGTTTGGTTAACTGAATCCCTAAGTTCGACCTTGGACTTACCAGGAACCTAAATTAGATTTATACTTGGATCTGGTTTAGAAAAACTTGAACGTCATTAGAAGGAGTTGTGTACGTTCTGTTGCATATATCTGACGCCCTAATGCGTTACAATTACTTAAACGCATCAAAGTATAAACGCATCACTTATAATTAGAACTATTTCTTCCAATTTATTTTATACAAAATACTCCTAGAGCGAATCACGATAGCAACGAACTATTTAAATTTGTCCAAAAGTAACACTTACTTTTGATAGTTAAACAACTTTGATTAATGTCTATTAAACACTTTAATAAACCTTAATCAACTATCTAATTCACATTTCCATGTCAGTTCTCAGGTAGGTATATCCCATTTCCGTCAACTTAAATATCTCAGCCTAGACAGAACCAACCTTAGACAAAAGGTCCCTTATAGATACATTTGCTAAAAATGTAATCTTTTAATTAAAACCAATTTAATCGTATTAAACTGATCCAAAGATTAAACTAATTTCTCTCATTAGAAATTTGATCTTTAGTCTATATGAATCATGTTTTAAAACTATTTTAAAAAATGATTTTAACCTAAGGTTTGCATGGAATTATGAATATATTGATTTTAATTCTAATTTCATTTAATTATAACTTTTATAAAAGAAAGGAAATAATTAAAACTAATTATTGCATGTGAATGCATATTTAAGTAAATTATAAGAATTATAAAATAACCTAAAGTAATGACATACTTCATGCAATTCCATTTTATTACTTAACATACATAATACTTATATATTAAAGTAATGAAATAATTAATAACATACATCCATCCATGCATTCAACTATATATTATAACACTTATAATATAAATGATGCATGACTATATTATTAATGCATGTAAACATATATTATAACATTTATGTTATATGATGCATGAGTATGCTATAGAATTAAATCATGCAACTATATATTATAATATTATGACATATAAATATATAAAATAAATCATACATCATATGCATAATTTAAAACAATTATTGGACTGGGATTGGTCTCCTAAATAATTAATTAGAAAACAACTAACTATTACAAAAATAATAGTCAACCGGTTCAAAAAAGGAGAATCCGGTCTTGAACCACACGAACCAGACTGCCCAACACCTGAACCACTCGAACCAAGCAAACCGGATGCGAACCAAATGAGCCACGAACCGAACCAGAGCATTGCAATGTTGTGACCTAGCGATGCAATGTTGTAAGAATAGACCATTTCCCCCTTCGCAGTGTTGCAACACTAGGGAACAACATTGTAACGTTACTATATAGTAGCCACAGTATAGTTACAAATTCCTTTAAAATTCCTCCGATTTTGGCCTCGATTGTTGGGAATGTCCTAAAACTCGCAGTTCGTAATCATGGAAACATATTATATTTTCCAATAAAAGTATTACTGAAGCATTTATTCAGTAAATTTGTTATTGAAATTGCACTATGTAATAAAAATATAATAAATGAATCCATGGCTATAGTATGAATACTGTAACTTTATGTAGAGACATAAAAGAGGATCAAGTTATAGTATATAAGCAAAACAGTCTATAAGTTTATGGCGAGATTGGATATCTCATCCTGGGGACACTCTGGATGCGGCCTACTTTGTATACTGATACAAACAACGTGATCCCGAAATTGTTCATGTAGAGACATGCGAGTTGAGGCATCCTATGCAAAATATTTTTACATAAGACTCGACTACGAAATAGTCATTTTTTCTTTATAACCGTTTATTGTTAAAACTGACTATTTCAATTCAATGACCTAGAGTAACTCGATCTTAATCCTGAGCTGATTATGAACCCCTATTTATTCAGGATTATCCTTTCATCTACATAGGTGAGAGTAGTTCAACAACACTTCTCAACATGCCTCCCATTTTGGAGATAAGACCAGATAGATGGCTGGGGACATAGTCTTGCAAGATGAAATTTACTCCTACCTGTTTTAGGGTTAGTAGATAGGTTGTTCCCTTAAGTACCGATTCCTAGTCTTGAACAAAGGGGCCCCGTGCTCTCATGGTCGAGAGGGACATGGTTTATAAGTTAGACTATAAACCAATTGTTCAATAAAGGATCAGTGGGAGCTTAAGGAGCAAGATGTATTTATAGAGGTAAAACGGTAATTTTGACCTAGCTGTAAATACGAACGACATGTGAAGGATCAACTTACTAATTATGGTTAAATAAAGTGGATAAAAATATATCTACGATGAGGAGAGTGTAATCATTGAGTTATAGTGGTATGTCTCGGTGGTTAATGAATGATTGACTTGGATTAAAGAGTTTAACTGATTAATCTCAAATTGTTGGAGCTCATAATCTGTAGGTAGGTCCTTGTACTAGCTCGTAAAACATTAAACCTTAAATTAGAAAATATAGCGAATTTGAAGTATTCAAATTCAAAATTAAGGTTTGGAATTTGAAATGTTCAATTTCAGTTTTTGAATAATTATATTCAATATAATTAACGTTTAAGTTTATCGAAATGAAATGCAATTGGAGATTTTTTACATATTTAAATATTGATTACCTGAATAGGGATTCATGTTTAAATTAGATGTTTTATTAATATAATATTTGATATTAAATTATTAATTAATTAAATTAATTGAATTTCAATTTAGGAAATTTAATTTCAGAAATTAAATTTTAATCTAATTTAATTAAGTTGAAAAATTGAATTAAATTAAAAAAATTAAAATTGAGTTGAGTCGAAAAATCCTACATTGAGTTTTTTAGTGGATTTTTCCACATTTTAACACCTTGCCCACTCACTTAGTGCTAATTGAGGTGTCAATTAGCTGAATGTATGGGTGCTTGTTTGCTAGAACTTGTTAAATACTTCATTATCCAGAATTTTGTGCCATCCAGTCCAATTTTCTAAGATTTTGAAGTAGAAATTGTTTTTTGTTTTCAAATTCTCTCAAACCCTCTCAACCTCTCTAAAAAATATGAGTTTTCACTACTCAATCCAAAGCTGAGAATAGTAGAAAAGCTCCTCTTGTAATTTTACTAAGGATTGGAGATCCAATTTTGTGTAGAGAGCAAGAATGAAGAAGGAATCTACAAAGGTATATATACTTGGAACCCTTTTACTTGAAAAAAAATGTGTTAGCATGCTTTTGAACTCAAATTAAGTATAGTTAGAGTATTTAATAGTTCTGTTTGCTTCCGCATTTTGCATGTTTATCTTATCAATTGGGCTCATAGTGTGACTTAAGCACTCAATTAACATTAATTTGAGTTTGGTGGGTGAATTTCTAGCAATGCATATTTGGCAACTGATATGTTTTTTAATTAAACTTTGGCATTAGAATTCTCTTTGATTCAGTCGTTAGATTTATAATTGGCTCTTGGTTGATGAGTTTTAATGTGTACTTGAGAGTTTGTAATTTTATTAGAGTCAATAGAGTTGAAGCTAGGTTGTAATTGTAGATTGAAGCAAGCACGCTCAGCTGGAAAAATTGGAGAAGAAGCCACTACTAGGGTTGTGTCGCGACGCTGCCCAAATAGCGTTGTAATGCTGTTCTTCATGAATCTGAGGCATTGCAACCTTGGGATGGAGTGTTGCGATGCTGCTCATCCCAACCCAAAAATGCACGCACCCGTAAATTGGTTCACGGGAGCGATCTGATTTGACCAGTTTAGTGGCATGGGGTCTGGTTCAGCCTCTTTTGGAGCTTTGAAGGCCGGTTCGGATGGTTCGGGTCCAGTTTGGGTCGGTGTTTTTTAAAATTATTTTTGTAATAAATTAGTTGATTGCTTACTCAGAATACCAAAGTTGGTTTATATTAGTACTGTTTAAATATTTTATGCATGTGATATATGTTATATTTAAAATAAACATGTTTGTACATATTGTATACCATGTAGATTTAAACCCCACCATAGGAAAGCATGTTTCATATATTAATATATGTTATAAATTGGTTATAATGTATATAGTATGTATGATTAGGATTTCATAAGATTAATATAATTGTTATATTAATGTTTGGAATGTTTAAGTATATGTTATAGTATGTCTGTAATTTTATAAGGGTTATAAAATGAATTTAGACATTTAAAGTCTATCACAAAGATAAGATGCATACTCACTTAGGTTTAATAATAACTTGTTTTAATAGTCAAAATAGGTCGTTAACTTATGAAACACGGTTACAAACTCAATCGGTCTATAACCCTGTCTAAGGCTAGAGGTACTTAAGTTGACGGTTTACGCAAAATCTCTTGCCTGGGGATTTTAGCCGAATTACTTGGGGGTGTTAACCGATTTTATGAGCATGTGTGAGTGATGTGAGGTAATAAAATGGTTTTTATCACTTAGACACCGTAGTTAAATCCAAATATAAATGGTATACTCGGATAAACCACATAGACTTATGATATTTTTTAGCGGAAATATACCTAAGTACAAAAGATACCCAGATAATTAGAAAACTTAGTGGGAGATTAATAATATATATGATATATTATTTTTAGCTCTCGCGTCCCTAAGAGTTCACACCGTGAGGTCCATGCTCAGCTTCGTGTCGCTTTTACTGCGACTGCTTCATTCGGAACGTGTTTGCATGGGTCAATATCAAGGTGAATAGGGGAAGTATTTCAGAGTAAGTGAGTGCAGAAAATGTGAACATATCCAACGGTCTTTTCTATTAGTTTGAATTGTGAGATTCCTATGTTGCGCGTGCTGTCATTTTAGGCAGCACTAGCTAGTGTTTTTTTACGGCGATCCTTTCGAGGGTTGTAACATAGGATTCAGAACAACCCAAACTTCAGAAATGAATAGGGTTTCTTAGTTTCGACTTGAATATTATCTTTCTATTTGGGGGAATATTCATACCGTTCTATGAAATATGAAAATGGAGGATCACACTTACAAGATAATCTAAGTGTTAGTAAGTTCTTGACCAAAAATGGTAACTAAATAACTATAGGAATAAGAGTTATTCTGGATATAGTATTTAGTTAAGAATTTCTTGCTTTAGTGAAAAAATATTTGACTGTCCCTTAGTAGCATCTATTCCGACTCACTGGTATCGTTGTAAATAAATAAAGAAATATGGGTACTTTATTACTTTTGCCAAAATTGGATTTAGATACAATTTACTCATAGGAATTTGTTTATGTTTCAACATGTCAAACTCAATTATACAACTCTTAGCCTCTGATATGTTCGATGGAGAAGGGTATTCAAATTGGAAGTCGAACATAAACACAATACTAGTAATTGATAATTTAAGATTTGTTTTAATGGAGGAGCGTCCTCCTCTTCGCAATCCTAACGCAACCCAAAATTTTTGGGATATCTATGACAGATTAGTCTGGGCTAATGAAAAAGCCAGAGCCTATATTTTGATAAACATATATGATGTGTTTATCAAAAAGCATGAAACCATATTTACTGCGAGAGAGATCATGGAGTCGTTGCGAGGGATGTTTGGACAATCGTCCTCATCGGCACGACACGATGCTATTAAATATGTTTATAATTCGTGTATGAAGGAAGGGACCTCTATTAGAGAGCATGTATTTGACATGATGGTCCACTTCAATATAGCGGATGCAAACACGATTCTCATAGATGAGAAGAGCCAAGTTAGTATGATAATGAAATCTCTTTCGAAGAGTTTTCTAACTTTTTCTACGAATGCTGTAATGAATAAGATTGATTACAATTTTACGACTCTTCTCAATAAACTTCAGATATATCAATCTTTAATGAAAAATAAGGAAAAGGAAACAAATGTTGTTTCCCAAAAGAAATTTCAGAAGGGTGCTTTATCTAGTTCAAGGCCCTCTGAAAAAAAAGTTTGGATCTTTGAATGATAAGAGTATCCAGATGAAGAAAAAGGGAAAAGGGAAGAAATAGTATCTTGCGAATAAAAGCATGAAAAAAGTTGCAAAAGGAAAATATTTCCATTGCAACGTCAACATATTTCTGATAGCTAAGAAGGGAAAAGAGAAAATATGTTTATTTGCAAAAAAGAAAGCTGAGAAGGAAAAACAATGTAACTTTGATTTACTTTTAATAGAAATATGTTTATTGGAAAGTTCTCACTTAATCTGGATATTGGATTCAGGCGCTGTTAATCATATTTGCACTTTGTTACAGGAAACTAGTTCCTGGAAGCAGCTATCAGAAAATGAAATGACTTTTAAAGTGGGAACAGGTGAAGTCATTTCAGCAGAAGCAGTGGGGGACATCAAGTTATTTTTTGGAGATTCTTACATTTTACTGGAAAATGTATATTTTGTACCTAAAATGAAAAGGAACTTAATCTATGTATCTTATTTGTTGGAACATATGTATAAAGTCACTTTTGATATAAATGAAGTATTCATTAGTTCAAAAGGTGTTCAAATGTGTACAACTAAACTTTAAAATAACTTGTATGTGTTAAAACCAACTGAGGAAAAAGACATTTTAAATATAGAGATGTTTAAAATGATAAAAATTCAAAATAAGAAAAGAAAGATTTCTCCTAACACCTATCTTTGGCCAAAATCTCAATAGGATTGAGATATTGGTAAAAAATGGTTATCTAAACCAGTTAGAAGACAAACCTTTACCTCCATGTGAATCATGTCTTGTGGGAAAAATGATTAAAAGATCTTTTTCAGAAAAAGGTGTTAGAGCCAAAGAACCTCTAGAACTTATATATTCAGAACTTTGTTGTCCGATGAATGTTAAAGCTTTTGGAGGATATGAATATTATGTCAGTTTCATTTATGATTATTCTAGATATGGCTATGTTTACCCAATACATCATAAGTCTGAAACTCTTGAAAAGTTGAAAGACTATAAGACTGAGGTTGAGAACCTATTAAGTAAACAGATAAAAACACATCGATTAGATCGGGGTGATGAGCATATGGATTTACAATTCTAGAACTATTTAGTAGAACATGGAATTCAATCCCAACTCATCGCACCTAGTACACCACACATAATGGTGTAGCAGAAAGGAGAAATAGAACCTTGTTAGACATGGTTCATTCAATGATGAGTTATGCCTAGTTACAACAGTCTTTTTGAGAGTATACAGTACAAGCTGTTGTACATATACTGAACATGGTTACCTTAAAAAGTGTTTCAAAAGCGTCGTATAAGTTATGGAGAGGAAGTAAAGGTAGTTTACGTAACTTCAGAATTTGGGGATGCCCAACACATGTGTTGGTGCAAAATCCTAAGAAGTTGGAACAACGTTAAAAAATATGCCTATTTGTAGGATACCTTAAAAAAAAAAAGGGCTATTTTATGATCCTCAAGAAGATAAGGTATTTGTATTGAAAAATGCTACATTCTTAGAAGAGAATCACATCGGAAATCATCAACCTCACAATAAACTAGTAATAGATGAGATATCCAGAGAATCTACGGATAAATCAACAAGAGTTGTTGATCAGGCTGGACCAACAATCCCTCTCATGAGGTGAGAATGCCTCGATGTAGTGGAAGGGTTTTTCAATAGCCTGACCGCTATATGAGTTTAGCGAAAACTCATGTCATCATACCTGATGATGGCTTAAAGGATCTATTTACCTTTAATCATGCAATGGAAGATGTAGATAGAAATTGGTGGATAGATGTCATGAACCTAAAAATGGAGTCAATGTACTTCAATTCTGTCTGGGAACTTATAGATCAACCAAATGGGATAAAACCTATTGGTTTTAAGTGGATCTACAAGAGAAAATGAGACCAAACTGTTAAGGTGCAAACCTATAAAGCCAGACTCGTGGCAAAAGGTTTTACCCAAAGAGATGGGGTAGACTATGAAGAAACCTTCTCTCTCTGTTGTCATGATTAAATCTATAAGGATACTTTTATCCATTGCTTCTTTCTATGATTATGAAATTTGGCAAATGGATGTCAAGATAACCTTTTTGAATTGTTATCTTGACGAAAGTATTTACATGTTTCAGTTAGAAGGGTTTATTGAACAGGTTTAGGAGCTAAAGGTTTGCAAGCTTAATAGATCCATTTATGGATTGAAATAGACATCTCGATCCTGAAATATAAGGTTTGACATTGCGACCAAATCTTATGGCTTTGAACAGAACGTTGACAAACCTTGTGTTTACAAGAAGATAGTCAACAAGACTGTAGCTTTCTTGGTCTTTTATGTTGATGATATCTTGCCCATTGGGAACGAGACAAGGTTCTTTGCCGATGTAAAGAGATGGCTAGCATCATAGTTTAAAATGAAAGATTTGGGAGATGTACAATATGTTCTTGGAATCCAAATTGTTCAAAATCGAAAGAACAGAACAATAGCATTATCTCAAGCACTTTATATTAACAAGATGTTGTCAAGATATAACTTGCAAAATTCCAAAAAGGGTATGTTATCTTTTAGACACATAATTCATTTTTTTAAGGAACAGTGTCCTAAGACACCTTAAGAAGCTGAGGAAATGAAAAGAATTCCTTATGCATCAACAGTTGGGAGCATGATGTACACTACGTTATGTACATGTCCCCACATATGCTTTGCAGTTGGAATTGTCAACAGGTTTCAGTCTAACCCTGGACATAACCATCAGACTGCTATTAAGAACATCCTCAAGTATCTTCGAAGAACGAAGGACTATTTGCTCATGGTCCTCAGGATTTGATCCTTACGGGATACACTGATTCTGATTTTTAGATTGATTTAGATTCTAGGAAATCTACTTCAGAATCAGTATTCACTTTAATCGGAGGAGCAATAGTGTGAAGAAACATCAAACAGAGTTGTATTGCTAATTCCACGTTTGAGGCTGAATATGTAGTTGCATGCGAAGTAGCTAAAGAAGTAGTATGGTGTTGGGTTTTATGTCCTAAAACTCGTGGTTTGTAAACAATGGAACTTATTCTAAAAATTCAATAAAGGTGTTATTGAATAGATCTATTTGCTTAACAGAAATCCAATAAACCTAAAAGTCCCTTGACTATTGGATGAGTACTTGAACTTTATGTGGAGATATAAAGGTTGATCAGGTTCGAGTAAATAGTCAAAATGATCTATAATATATGGATAAGATTGAGTACCTTATTCTGGTAACACTATTAGATGTGGCCTGCTCTGTAGTTGTTACAAGGAGTTGTAAAGTGCTACAAACGAAGTGATCCTAATTCGTTCATGTTAGACATGAGGAGTAGGGGTGTCCTTGTGCAAAAGAGTTTGTACAAGATCGGACCACGAAATGAGTTACTCTTAGTTTATAACGCTGTTTACTATTTAAGACTGACAGTTTCTAAGCGATGACCTAGGTAACTTGACCTTAATCCTGAGCTAACAATGAATTCTTGTTTATTCGGGATTACCCTTTGATTTGCATAAGTGAGGGTTGACTCTATAGCACCAGCTTAATAAGACTTCCATTTCAGGGGTAAGACCGAATAGATAGCTAGGAACATAGGGTGCAAGAGAGAATTCACTCATACCCGCTTTAAGGATAATAGAGAGGTTGTTCCCTTAACTGTTGATTCTGGGTCTTGAACAAGGGAACCCACTCTCTCATTTGGCATGAGAGGGACTCGGTTTTGTTGATTGGATCATAAAACAATTGTTTATTAGGGGATCAGTGGGGACTTAAGGAACAAGAGGTAATTTCGTGGGTAAATCAGAGATTTGACCCAACTGTTATTACGAACAACCTGTAAGGGTTAACTTACTAATTATGGTTATATGGAGTGGACATAATATATCTACAATGAGGGGAATTCAACTATGGACTTTAGTGGAGTGACCCATTAGTTAACGAATGGGGGTTAGATCAGTCTAATGAGTTTAGTCGATTAATCTCGGGTCGTTGGAGTCCATGATCTGTAGGTCCACGAGATCCTTTACTAGCTCGAAAATGGATTAGCTCTAGAGTAGCGTGATAAGTTAATTTGAAACGTTCAAATTAGAATCAAACGGAATTGGAGAAAATATATTTAAATATAAGAAGTTGAATTTGTTTAAAAATTAATTTAATATTAGATATTAAATTAATTAGAATTATTTAAATTGTTTAAATAATTATTTATTAATTTTATTAGAAAATTAATTTATGAAATTAATTTGTAAAATTAATAAATTTTGATTTTAGAAATAAAATATGTTTTAAAAATCAATTTTGGATTTTGGAAATGGAATTACACAAAAATGAAAAATTAGATTTTTCATCTTCATCTTCAACTTGCTCATTAGGAACGTACCACCTTCAAGCTTCAATAACTCCAAGCATGAGTTGCATCGCATGCAGCAAATCTCTTTGCATGACATCTGCAATATATTGAAGAGATTGGAATGAAGTTGAGGTTGATGAACCGAATGAATTTTTCTGAAAAATTCTTGAGAAGAAGGTGTTCTTCATTGGGTTGATGCAGTGAGCTTTCTCCAAATTCACTTTGATTCCAGCTTATTTTAAGTCCCACAACTCAATCTAGAGCACCAAGAGGATAGTAGAGAAGATCTTGTGGTGATCTACACAAAGATTTAGAGGAATTTGCTGTTGAAAATCAAGATTTCAATGGTTCTTCAAAGGTATGTTCTTGAAACCCATTAAACTCTGTTTAACATGTTTCTTTTCTGCCAAAATTAATGAATGAGATTGCTTATGGATTCTGATGTCTTTCGCTGCGTGCTGCTACCAGACAACATATGGCTCGAAAAGTTCTTGATAGATTTGGAAGTGGTTCCAGATATGCATCTGTCGATCATTTTTTATTGTGATAACAGTGGAGCTATTGCTAACTCAAAGGAACCGAAGAGTCACAAACTAGGGAAACACATTAAGAGAAAGTACCATCTCATCCGGGAGATAGTATACAGAGAAGACGTGATAATCACGAAAATAGTCTCTAAAGATAATCTTGCTGATCCATTTTTGAAGGCCCTCATGGTTAAAGTGTTCGAGGATCATCTGGTCGAACTGGGACTACGAGCTTCATAAATCTAAGGTAAGTGGGAGAATGTCAAGGGTATATAGATGCCCTAGTTTATTATATTTTCTCAACATTATATACTTGTATATGTTAGTAACCCACTGAAATTTTAGTCCAAGTGGGAGATTGTTGGAAATGTCCTAAAACCCACAGTTCGTAATCATGGAAACACGTGCTATTTATTAAGAAAAGTATTATTGAAGCATTTATTCAATAAAAGTCTTATTGAAATTGCATTAGGTAATAAAAATCCAATAAAAAAATTCATGACTATAGTATGAACACTGTAACTTTATGTAGAGACATAAAAGAGGATCAAGTTATAGTATATAGCTAAAAAGGTCTATAAGAATATGGATGAGATTGGGTACTTCGTCCTAAGGACACTATGGATGCGATCTACTTTGTAAACTAATACAAACGACGTGATCCCGAAATCGTTCATATGGAGACACGTGAGAAGGGGCATCTTATGCAAAAGAGTTTTGCATAAGATCAGACCACGAAATAGTCACTTTTTCTTTATAACAACCATTTACTGGTAAAACTGACTATTTCAATTCGATGACCTAGGGTAACTCGATCTTAATCTTATATTAACTATGAACTCCTGTTTATTCGGGATTATCCTTTGATCTACATAGGTGAGAGTAATCCAACAGCACTGCTCAACAAGCCTCCCATTTTGGGGATAAGATCGGATAGATAGCTGAGGATATAGTCCTACAAGATGGAATTCGCTCCTACCCATTTTATGGTTAGCAGATAGGTTGTTCCTTTAATTACTGATTTCTGATCTTGAACAAAAGGTCTCGCCCTCTCATTATTGAGAAGGGACATGGTTTATAAGTTGGACTATAAACCAATTGTTCAATAGAGGATCAGTGGGAGCATAAGAACGAAGATGTATTTATAGGAGTAAAACGGTAATTTTGACCTAGCTGTAAATACGAACGACCTGTGAAGGACTGACTTACTGGTTATAGTTAAATCAAGTGGACAAAAATATATCTACAGAGAGGAGAGTGCAACTATCGGGCTATAGTGGTATGTCTCGCAGCTCGATGGTTATCGAATATTGATTGACTCAGGTTAAAGAGTTTAACTGATTAATCTCAAATCATTGGAGGTCATGATCTATAGGTTCATGAGCAAATTTGAAGTGTTCAAATTCGAAATTAGGGTTTGGAATTTGAAATTTTCAATTTCAATTTTAGGGTTTCGATAATTATATTCAATATAATTAACGTTTAAATTTATTGAAATTAAATGCAATTTGAGAGTTTTTAAATATTTAAATATTGATTACATAAATAGAGATTCATGTTTAAATTAGGTGTTTTATTAATTTAATATTTAATATTAAACTATTAATTAATTAAACTTTTTAATTAATTATTTAAATTAAATCAATTTCAATTTAGAAAATATAATTTCAGAAATTAAATTTTAATTTAATTTAAAAACAGAATTAAATAAAAAAAATTAAAATTGAGTTAAGTGGAAAAAATCTTACATTGAGTTTTTTTTTGTGAATTTTTTCACTTTTTGACACCTCACCCACTCACTTAGTGCTAATTGAAGTGTCAATTAGCTGAATGTACCAGTGCTTGCATACTCGAGCTTGTTAAATACTTCATTATTCCAAATTTTATAGCCATGCAATCCAATTTTCTGAGATTTTGAAGTAGAAATTGTTTTTGTTTTCAAATTCTCTCAAACCCTCTTAACTTCTCTAAAAAATCTGAGTTTCCACCACTCAATTCAAGGATGAGAATAGTAGAGAAGCTCCTCTTAGTGGTCTAATAAGGATTTGTAGATCCAATTTCATGTAGAGAGCAAGGATCAAGAAGGAATCTACAAAGGTATACATGCTTGAAACCTTTTTACTTGAAAAACTGTTTTAAGCATGCTTTTGAACTCAAATTAAGTGTAGTTAGAGTGCTTAAAGATTATGTTTGCTTCCTCATTTTGTATGTTCGAAGTAATAAATCTCAAATAGGGTATCGTCCTCAAAGACTGGCATGAGCAAAATTTTCCTAACTTAGGTATCACAATTCTTCGTCAATTTTATCCAAGCCACCAAAAGATGATTTTTTTTTCCTAACTTAACTATCACAATTCTTCGTCAATTTTATCCAAACCACCAAAAGATGATTTTTTTTTTTTTTTTATCTATAACTACAAATAACAAAAATTCAGTCACACACAAGAACAATTTAGAGCAAAACAATTCCAGGGTGTTGTTTCATTTAAGGAATACAATGAACATAACATACAATTGATTGAAATTGATAGATTGAGGCTAGAAGTTCTAAAATCAGGAAATCCTCTTTTGAGCTTAAACCATCCTAATAACTACCCATAAACTCGAATCTCTTCTATCACTTGAATAGTTACAACACTAAAACCCCTTATTATTCTAAATTCACTCTCATGCAATTTCGAATAACAATCTAAATTATTGGGTCCAACGAATTAAATTCTCTCTCGAGACATCTAATTAACTCAGGTTCATTCAATTAGTGGCTAGTTAATCAAAAACATTAAACACAAATAATTTAGAAATTCATGCAAAATCAATCAACTATAAATTTAATATTCAAAGTAACATCCCTAAAATCCACAAACACCCTAGAATAAACGAGTTTAGCCACACATGATTCCGAACAGTATTCAACAAACGAACGATCATTATGGAAAAAAAAAATTAACAAAGAAGAACGATCTTCCATCAATATGTTTGAATCCAATCACCTTCTTGACTCTCGCCACGATTACTGGATTGTTTTTCAACAAAACTGCATGATCACGATCAATCCAGAAATGCTCTCAGATCAACTCTCAATCGAAATCTCGAGTCTTCCACAAAAAATGATCAGAATTACTCTGTTTCGACTCTTGTACGGACTAGAATTCAGATACAATTTATCAAAGTCGGCTTCAGATGTGGCGGCGCAACGCTATTATTTATAATATGCTCGCAGCATTGCAACATTGGCGTCATGCCAGCCGCATGTCAAAGTCATAGTGTTACAACTCTACCCTGTTTCCAATTGGTCTGGGTCTATAGGATCAGGGAGCAACGTTACAACGCTCTTCCAATGCTAGCTGCACTGAATTGCCTTCCACATTTGTCTCTTTTCTTGATCTTAGGTCCTTGGTTTCTTCCTAATTCTATGGCCAACCCATAATTGCTCAATTTGGGATTTCCCTAGGTGTTTTTTTTAATCATTTTCCCACAAATTCCTCTTGATGCTTAGTTTCTTAAAATCACTCAATAAACCACATCAAAAGAAACAAAACTAGCAATATTAGTTCTAAATTTGAAGATAATAAAAGAACTTTTTAGCTGCTTTTCAAAAACCACTAGCAAACTCAGATTGACTAAAAAAAATATAGACTCTATCACAATCAATGCCAAAAAACAAAAAGCCCTTACAAACCAATTTGCAAATATAAAAGTGATAATACTAAGATCCAATCCCGTTAACATTCAAAAATTGCAAACATTCACATTCATTTATAAAAAAAATGCAGAATATAACCCACCATCCGAATTGTAAAATTAATTCTGGAATAAAAAAAATTGGGACCAAAAACCTCCGCTTTGATACAAATTGAAGGAATTGTGAAGCTCCGTAGCGACAGTGGGGATCGGCCAAATTTTCAATTTTCACAGAATAACAAAATTACAAAGCATACAATATGCATTAAAACAAAAAATTTACAGCATGCATTAAGAGGAAGAAAGGGACAAGAATACATACAAAATTTCTTCATGAATCTTCTTCCAATCACGATCTGGTGAACGAAAAAACCAAGGAGCACCACCACAAGTGAGACCTCCGTAGAGAATTTCTCAGGAGTGTGTGAGCTCTGAGATGTTCGAAGAGGAAGAGAGTTTGAGAGGGAGAGAAATTTTTCAGGAAAAAGACCAGAAGATTTCACACACCTCTCCTCTGTGAAGAAGAAATGGAACCAAATAGTTCTCCATGAAAAAACTAGTTCCCACCAACAAGTCTGATTGAGAGAATTAAGGGGAGAAGTTGTAACTCCCTCCCTTTAATTTTGAAATTTAAATTAAAAATAAAATAAAATAAATTTAAATAATTAATATATATATATATATATATATAACAACTAACTTATTATATATATATATATAACTATATGTTAAATCAAATATAACACGTAACCTATAGTTTTTATATTATATCAAATACAATATAATCTATAGTTTTTTATTCTCTCAATCATTTGTGGTATTTAATATAAATCACATTTACACTAACCTTAATTATTTGAATCCAATCCATATAATTAATATTTGAATCATATTGAAATATTTATTTTCTCTCAAACAAACTTTATATTATAATGTATCAAATACATTATATTAATTATATCACATATATAATTAATTTCTTCAATTAATTTGAACAATTCAAATTAATCCAAAATTAATTCTTAATAATCTTTGTTGAGCTACAGAGGGAACCTCATGGACCTATATATTGAAGCTCTGGTAGTACTTGGAATTTAATTAATTATTCAACATCCATTAGCTGTCGATCGCTCTACTAAAAATCAACAGTTGCACTTTTTGCACTACAAATATATTTCTCTATCCATTGGATATAACCAGTCAACAGTGCTCCGACCATTCACAAATTTCTCGTAAGTATAGTTGGGCCAAAATTATCGTTTTGCTCCTGTGATTACATCTAACTTCTTAAGTACCATTGATCTCTCTAATGAATAATAACTCATAGTCCAACTATGACTAAACCCCTCTTGGGCCAAAAGAGGATGTGGTACCATATTGTTTAAACCCTGGAATCAGCCCTTAAGGGAGCAATTTATCTACTTACCTAGATATTAGGGAAGGAGCGAATTCCATCTTGTATAGTTGTGTTCCTAACTCTCTAGTCAATGAATTCCCAAAATGGTAGGCTTATTGACTCAACGATCTGGCCATTCTCACCCATATAAATTAAAGGATCGTCTGCATAGATAAGAATTCACAACTCACTCAAGATTCAGGTCATGTCACCTATGGTCATTCTGGTGAAATGTAAGATTCTATTATGAACTGTGTTATATAAAGAGACTATTCTTTTCGTCGTCCGGTTTTATACAAACTCCTTTGTATAGAATGCCCCTGCCCACATGTCTCTATATGAATGATTAGGATCAGATCATTTGTCTTACTTTACAACAATTGTAACATCTACAAAGCGGACCATATTCGTGTTGGGGTTTGTGCCCTAAAGTCCCGTGTCCAGTAGTTTGTAAACAACTTTGTACGAACACTTGTGATGTATAATATAAATGATATTTACTTCACTACTTGACTTTGCACATTTAGATGTTTTTCATTTTACCACAAACCAATAAACTTAATATCCCTAGTTATCTGTATGTAACTTAAGCATGTATTTAGTGACATACTAGTGGATTATGTCTTGAGTGATAGCCAAAATGGTCTGTAGTATATGGATATAGGAGGGAAACCTTATCCTAATAATGCTACAGGTACGACCCGCTTTGTCGAATGTTCACAAGTATTGTGACTTGTCACAGATGGTCTGATCCTGATTATTCGTATAGGAGATATGTGAGCGGGGGCGTCCTATTCAAAGAGCTTGTATAAGACTTGACCACGAAGTGTTAACATCTTGTTATATAACACCGTTCATGATCGAGACTTCACTTCTCTAGGATAACCATAGGTAACATGACCTCAATCCTGAGTGAGTTGGGAACTCTTGCCATTGAGGGCGGTCCTTTTATTTGCATGGGTACGAGTGGCCAGAACGTCAACTTAAACCTACCATTTTGGGGATTCGTCTAATTTGGAAGCTGGGAACTCAGCTATACAAGATGGAATTGACTCCTTCCCCAAAGTAGGGGTGAGTAGATAGATAGCTCCCTTAAGGGCTGATTCCAGGGCTTGAACGATGTGGTGAAACGCACCTTCTCATGGCCTGAGAGGTGTTCACACATAGTAGGACTATGTTGTAATGTTCATTAGAGGGATCAGTGGTACTTAAGGAGAAAGATGTAATTACAGGGGCAAAATGGTAAATTGACCTGTTGTAATTACGAGCATCTATGAAGGGTCATCGTACTGATGATTGATTATATCCAATGGACATAGAAATATATCTATGGAAAGAAGAGTTCAGCTGTCTATCTTTAGTTGAGTGCCTCGCAGTTAACGGATGGTGGATATCGTGACTAAAGAGTTTAGTCAGCTATTCACGTATCGTTGGAGCTTCGAGCTGTAGGTCCATAATGTTCCCATAGTAGCTTGGATACAAGTTGAGAGTCAGTTTTTGGGTCAATTTGAAATGTTCAAATTGACGAAAGGGGGTTCGATTATATATGATATAATCGAGTGAGTTAATTAAATATGATATAATTATCTTTATGTATGAGATACATTAATTTGGAGGAAATTGGATATAAATATGATTTATATCTAGTAGAGGAAAATATTATAATTAATATCTTTTATTAATTATATGTTATGAATGTGATAAGATCACATTTAAAGGAAATGGGAAGGCTCTTCTTCTGTTCTAAATAATGGATGAGTGCATTATAAATAACTGACGGTGTGCAAGAGACAAGTGTGCGCGGACATTGTGAAAAGATAGTGTCATCGTTTAAAATCAGTGCCTATACGATAGTGACTGCACGATCGCTTACATATACGATATTGCTAAGCGATCGCATACCGATTACACCAGCACGCGCTATTATCTAAATGATCATTTACCTTTTTCCTAAACGATCGTTTAGCTCCCGGTATTTACTAAACGATCGTATAGACGATCGCTTAATTTTTCCTATGGGATCGTTCGGACGATCGCTCACCCTTTTTCTACACGATCGTTTAGACAATCGCTTACTTTTCCTACACGATCGTATACTTCACCTAAATGATCAAGCATCTTGTTTATGCGATAGACGACCGCATCTCCCAATTGCTTGATCATTGTGCACGGTTTCTTTTCCTCCTTCCCTATACCAAATCTGAATAAAGCCCACACTTTGGATTCTCACTCCAAGAATACTGAGGGCTCTGGGTGGTGTTTTCTTTTCCGTTTCCTTCTGTTCGAGTGGTGATTGTTTGAGGTAGACGGTTGGGATTCTGACTCGCTGTGAAGAAGAAATCTTCAATTGGTATGATTTCTTGATCTCTTTAGAATTATGAAAGTATGTTTGAATGTATATGCGGTAATTTTGTCACAATGAATTGGAAAGATCTGCTTCTGCTCGTAGGTACTCTTGAATAAGAGTTCCGACAATTGGTATCAAGGCACTCGATTTCTGATATTCCAATTCATTGCTACAAAAGAATTGCAAATACGTTCCTGGTGGGTGTATTTCTACACTGTTTAATCGTTAAATTATTGTGGATGTGCGGATTTATGGATGTTTTTCGTGGATGTTAGCCTCGGTTTGTTTTAATTCTTTTACATTTGCGGTTGTTTGTAAAGGCCCCTACGTTTTTTGGGCATTAATAATCGAGTCTGTAATTCAAAGTCTATTTGAGTTTTGAGTCGTTCGTAAAGAAGATCAGAGCAAGCATTATGGTTCTTCGAGGAAGGAGACGATCAAGTGTTGATCACATCGTGGAGACGATGGGGTATGCGATCGCTATTGATCGCCTTGGTTAGATGATGGAGTACGCGATCGCTGTTGATCGCATCGGTTAGATGATGGGGTATGCGATCAAGTGTTGATCGCATCGTGCAGTCGATGGGGTACGCGATCGTTGATGTTCAAAATTGTGTAGATGATTGGGTACGCGATCAACAGTTGATCGCATCATGTTGACAATCGGTTACGCGATCGTCGAGTATTGGGTCGCGATGACGATGGAATGCTCGCGTATTATTTAATGCACATGCGCACTAAACGATCGCTTACCTGCCGCCACGTTAAGTGATCGCATAGACGATCGTTTTGGTCAGCAAGCTTCATCGCTTAGTAACTGACTAAAGATAGCTTAGTAACGCAAGGTATATCGTTTACTTGTCGCCATGTTAAGTGATCGCATAGACGATCATTTTGGTCAGCAAGCTTCATCGCTTAGTAACTGACTAAACGGTTGCTTAATAACGCAAGGTAAAATCATTTACTGATAATGGGCAGAAATGCCCATTATCATAGTGCTAAGTTCTTAAACAATGTTGGCTTGCGTTGATAAAATGTATTAGATTGTGTCCAAAAAGCATTAAGTTTATTATATTGCGGCCGCATGCGTTCATCGCATAGGAACAGTTGATTTTTGTGTTTTTATACAGAATATGCATTGATGCAAACATTTGCCCAAGAAGGATTTGCTGTGATTGTGTATGCAAATATTTGCCCAAGAAGGATTGCCGCAACTTGGTCGGCGCAACATGGTGGGCACATCTGGGTGAAAGGATAATTAATCACGATGGGACAGAAAGCTAATGACAGTCGAATTCGAATTAAGTTGATAGCCGCAAACGAACAAGTACATTCAGCTTTTCGGTGACAAATATTCGGTGCATCAGTCAGGAATTAAAGTCGTCCCATCTGTACAATCATGAAAGAGAAGCCATATTGCACATGAGTAACTAAACTGTCGAATGGGTTGAGAAGCACTTAGCTAGCATGACCTAAGATCTTCATTTTATGCGATCATTTTGTCTTATGTATGCGTCCATCACCCTTTAGAGATGCTTGAGAGAGTAGTCTAAAGAAAGAACCTAGACTTGAGAGAGTTAGGTTAGAATCTAGGCTTGAGAAAATCAGATGAGAACCACATAAGCAAGAGATAGAAACTTAGAGATAAGTTCTGTTTGCTATCATGCATCACATGCACCTTAGAAATAGGATATGATAGTATGTGGTCGCTTTGTGTATGTGTGTACCATTCATCATCGCATAGACAAGAATAGAGGCTTAGACATAAGTCCTATAGACATTATTATATACATCGCATGCGTCCTAAAATTAGGAACTATGGCCATTGCATTGAGAGATGACATGCTGTTGTGTCTATGTAGCATGATCGCATGACTTGAAAGCAATTATATGAAATGTTAGCTAAATTCCTTCTCAACCCATTCCCTGCATACTCATTGTAACTTTCGCTGTTATTAACTCTTTACACAATTCCGCCGCATAGGATTTATACTTTAAACAACATATCAACTAACTTATTGTTTTTATCATCGCAAAAGAATCAAAATTTACCAACACATAATATCTCAGTAGTCCCTATGTCGACCCTGGACTTACCAAGAAACCTAGTAGGATTTATACTTGGATTTTACTAGGAAAACTTGCATGTGCAACGTATACACCACCATCGCAATATACACTATTATTTCATCATATTCACAACGCATCAAGTTTTTGACACCGGTGACAGGGACTACGACAGTACATATTGTGCGATTGGTAACTTTTTTATTTTTCTTTGCAGCTTTCCATCTTTGTGCACTACCTCTCCTTTGGTAAGGGAAGAAGCGGGTGTCGTATGAGCGAAGGACAAGTTTCGGAGCCAACTACGACCCAAAGATTGAAAGAACTTTTCGAAGAAGAAGAAGAAACAACCGCCGACAACAACAAGAGAGAACTCCCAACATGGAAAACCCCATTCTCCTGGCAAACGATCGCAATAGGCCCATTCGGGACTATGTGTCGCCTAACCTCTATGATTTCTCCCCAGGAATCATGAGGCCAGCCTTAGATGGATCGAGGTTCGAGATGAAACCAGTTATAGTGCAGATGATTCAAACTGCCGCACATTTTGGCGGTAGACATGGCGAGGATCCGCACGCCCATCTCTAGAGTTTTATTGAAATCTACAATACTTTTGTGTTCCCAAACATCTCAGCTGAGGAGGTTTGACTAACGCTGTTTCCATTTTCGATGTGTGATCATGCATGAAAACGGGCTTATTCTCTCGAACCAAGGGAGATCACATCGTGAGAACAAATAGTTGAGATGTTCATGAAGAAGTACTTCCCCCCCGATAGAAAATGCAAGAAGTAGGAAGTTGATTACAAATTTTGAACAAGATATTGACGAATCGCTCAGTGACACCTAGGCGAGGTTTAAAAGACTGGTGCGAGATTGTCCGCACAATGGCTTACTCGATTGTCTCCAAATGGAAATTTTCTATCACGGCTTGAACCCTGCATCATAGACGACTGCCATTGCGGTAGCAGTTGAAGGTCTGCCCGACAAGACATATGACGAAGCAAAAATATACTTAACCGCATTTCCAAGAATCACAAAGACTGGAGGGAAATTGATCAAAGACTGAGAATTAAAGATAGTGACACAAGTAATGGGGCGATCAAATCCCTACAAAATCAAATGAATGCGATGATGAACCTAATACAAGGCATCGCAATCAGCAGTCCAGGAGCACATAGGGGGTAGGTCAACGCAATCGATCAAATGAGTGCAAGTTGTGCCACTTACGGAGAAGCCTATCCAATGGAAGAGTGTCCGAGGAATCCACAATTTGTCTACTTCATAAAGAATAATCCTATCGCCAATACTTATAGCCCTGGGTGGAGAAACCACCCCAATTTTGGATGAAAAAATCAACAACAAAATTTTCAATTAATGACGTAAAAAGAAAGGCCACAAGGATTTTTCCCGCGAACAAACGGTCAAGCACAAAATCAAGCTAGCAGTTCGCAGGCGCGACAATCTTCATCTCTGGAGAGCTTACTAAAGTAGTATATTGAGAAGAATGAAACAATACTCCAGAATCAAGCAACATCAATCTGAAATCTCGAAATTCAGATCGAACAGATTGTGGGCAAACTCAAAAGTAGACTGCAAGAGGCGTTGTTGAGTTCAATAGAGCTCCCATGCAACCCAGGGAGTACGAGAAAGGAGCAATGTCAAGATGTGACTTTGCGAAGTGGAAAGACAATAGTGGAAGAGAAGAAGAAGCCGAGAAGGATTACTCCAGTTGCGATGGAACCACATACCTCGTTGACTCATGAGGAACCAGAAGAACAAGAGACGATGGAAGTAGAAATTGCATCCACTTTTGAGCCGATGGAATAGGAAACCGTGAAAATACAGCTGCCACCATTTCCTCAGAGACTTAAGAAGAAGAAAAATGATGAAGTGCAGTATCATCGCTTGATGGACATTCTGAAGGACATGGTGACGAAGAAAAGGAGCATAAGTAAGTTCGCAATGGTGGCGTTAACGCAAAGGGCAAAAAGCATTATTCCACCAAAACTGTGCGACCCCAGAAGTTTCACAATACCCTGCTCGATTGGCGAGATTTATATTGGTTAAGCACTTTGCGATCTCGGGGCTAGTATTAACTTAATGCCTCTTTCGATTTTTAAGCAACTGAATGTTGGGCAGCTGGCGCCTACGATGGAGACACTTCAATTAGCTGACAGGTCCCTAGTTCATCCAGAAGGGAAGGTAAAAGATGTCTTGGTCTCGATTGGCAAATTTATCTTACCGGCAGACTTCATCATCCTCGATTATGAAGCGGACAAGGATGTACCCATCATTATGGGACGACCATTTTTATCCACTGGTCACGCTCAAATTGATGTGTACAAGGGAGAGATCACACTGAACGTGAATGGAAAGAAGATTAGGTTTGACATTATTAGAGCCATGAAATATCTGGAAGAAGAAGACCTAATAGATTCCGACAATGAACCCAGTTTGTGTGAAGAAGAAAAGTCTAAAGATGAAGATGAAAGAGAGGATGCAACCACATCCGTAGTAACCTGCAATGCGATCGTGGAAACAACAACCAAAGAAGAAAAACTGACGTTGAATGAAGAGAGAAAAGCACAAAAATCATCCTTGGAACAACCACCCATAGTAGAATTGAAAACCTTGCCAAACCACCTGAAGTATGATTTTCTGGGGCAAAATGAAACTCTACCAGTAATAATTTCCTTTGCACTTCAAGAAGATCAAGAGCACACGCTGCTAAGCATCTTAAAAAAGCACATAAAAGTAATAGGCTGGACACTGGCAGACATAAGAGGAATCAACCCCACATATTTCATGCGCAGGATACGTCTCGAGGAGAATAATAAAGGATCGATCGAACATCAGCCAGACTAAACCCTACGATGAATGAGGTTGTAAAAAAGGAGATAATCAAATGGTTAGACGCAGGGATCATTTATCCAATCACCGAAAACACGTGGGTCAGACCTGTGCAATGTGTGCCAAAGAAAGGAGGGATGACGGTAGTCCCAAATGCAAATAATGAATTAATACCAATGCAGATCATCACTGGCTGGCAGATCTGCATGGACTACCGCAAACTGAATATGACGACGAAAAAGGATCATTTCCCTTTGCCTTTTATCGACTAGATGCTAGATCACCTAGCAGGAAATGATTACTTTTGGTTTTTGGACGGATATGCAGGCTACAACCAAATCATGATTGCTCCTGAAGACCAAGAGAAAACCACATTCACCTGCCCCTATGGAACATTTTCCTTTCGACGCATGCCAATTGGACTATGCAATGCGCCGAGCACGTTCCAGAGGTGTATGATAGCCATTTTCTCTGAGGATCTTGAAGATTCAGTAGAAATTTTTATGGACGACTTCTCGGTGTACGGGCAAACATATGATGTCTGTCTAAAGAATTTGGAAAAGATACTGAGAAGATGTGAAGAGACGAACCTTGTGCTGAACTGGGAAAAGTGCCACTTCATGGTGAAGGAAGGTATTGTGCTCGGGTACAAAGTCTCCAAGGATGGGCTGGAGGTGGATAAGGCGAAGATTGAGGCCATTGAAAAGCTTCCACCTTTAAAAAATGTGAAGGCTGTCAGGAGCCTCTTGGGGCATGCAGAATTTTATCGACGTTTTGTGAAGGAATTTTCAAAGATTGCGCGACCATTGAGTGCATTGCTGGAGGCAGAGAGAATGTTTGACTTTGATGAACAATGCCTGAACGCATTCAAGATACTGAAGATCGCATTAATAAATGCAACTATGTTGATCTCACTAGACTGGACACAACCCTTTGAACTTATGTGCGATGCTAGCGGTTATGCGGTGGGGACAGTGCTAGCACAAAAGAAGAAAAAAATGCTACACCCCATCACATATGCGAGTAGAACCTTGAACCCTACAAAAAAAAATTACACTACCAAAGAAAAAGAACTTCTTGCGGTTATCTTTGCACTGGAGAAATTTAGAGCTTACTTGCTGGGATCCAAAGTAATTGTTCATATCGACCACTCAATAATTAAATATTTGATGACAAAGAACGATGCAAAGCCGAAGTTGATTCAATGGTTATCCTCCTTGAATAATTCAACATGAAAATCATTGATCGCAAGGGGACGGAGAACCAGGTTGCGGACCATTTATCAAGAGTAGAAAATTCGAAAGTCGACCGCAACAAGTCGGAGGTGAGCGCATATGATATTTGTTTTTGTTTAAAATTTGTAATAAATATCATAGATATTTGATATTTAATATTTGAATTTTATGAGATTTTAGTTATTATTGCAGATAAATTTACATATTTTTAATTAAATAGAAAAAAAGTTATAACCTGACGATCCAACCAAATCCAACTCAACCAACCCGAATTTAAAGAATTGGGTTGGGCTGGGTTGAAAGTTTTATTTGGATTTTTTGGGTTGTCAACCCAACCAACCCTTGGTCCAAAAACACCCCAACCCAATCTAACCCAACTGAATACATCCCTACATTTCACTTTGATTTTTGTATACTTTTAAATGTTGAAATTTTTTTTACTTTTAGAAAATTTAAAAATGATTACTTTGAAATTAATTTTATTTAAATTGGTTGAGTAATATCATAATAATAATTTTCTAGGTAAGGAAATACATAATTTAAGTATTATTTCAGAATTTATAGAAAAAATGCTAATTAAATACAACGTTATTTTTAGGAAAGAAACAATTAATTAAAAGTAGAGATTACTTTTAAGATTTATTAAAAATGCAAGAATAAATTTAGAATTTTAAAAGTATAAGAACTAATTAAAATTAAACTAAAAGTTGAAAGATCAAAATGATAATTTATTCTCATTATTTTTAGTTCTAACATGTGAATATTTAAAATCTTAACCTTTTATGGTGGATTTACCTCCCGAAGAATTGTGGGATCCACCCAATTGATGGCTTTTATCTATTGCCTATAGGAGGGAGGGATTCCATATATGAATTGATATTATCATTTTATCCTGTCTAATGATTGTGACATGCATTTATAAACATATAGTTTTTGCATGTCTGTTTCGTATTTTTTCTCCAAATCATTAGTATGAAATCTTGCCATTTCTAAGAACTACTCATTACAAGAAAAGCCACTTTTAGCAGCACATAAAATGTGTTATTAAAGGTAAAAAAGTGCCATTAAAAGTATTAGCAACGCGGAGACCCACGTCGCTAAGAATACGGCATAGCTAAAGATTTTAATGACATATTTATTACACGTCACTAAACGTCTACTTTTACTGACATACGTATTATTAAATGCGTACTTTTAACTACACATTATTTATCGGACCTTTAATATTAATATTGTTGTTTTCAAAACTTATTAGAGAAATATTGTTGTTTTGAAACTTATTAGAGAAATATTGTTGTTTTGGGAGTTTAAGGCTAGAGGTCGAACGTTGAGAACTCGACTAATGTGGAGGTCGAACGTTGAGAACTCGACGAACAAAGAAAAACTTGGAAACAATACATAAGCCGAAACTTCAACCCTCGACAAGGGAAATCTCGCGAATCTCGTTTAGGTTGTCGAAGGTTGAAGTTTCGACACACATCCACTCTCGAGATTGCAGGTTTATTACTTTTCTTTTTCCCTTATAGAGGAAATAAAGTAATGAGATGGTATACTATATGTATCTGTGTACTCGAGCTACTTCTAACAATCTATGCATTTTGTTATCATTTCGAATTAGACGGAGGCTTGTGGGATTGACGTGAGGGGGTGAGGATGGCTATATTTCTGGGAGCGAACTCCAGGCGAATATGAAGCGCATGGATACAAGTTATGCCTTGGAATGAAAGACAATTCCGAATTAGCTTTGTCTCAAAATTTTGTATATTAGGTTGTCGAAGGTTACACACATGTTGAAACTTCAAAGCGATTAAGAAGATAAGTGGGCTGAAGCAGATTAAAGAGAGAGTGAGATTCAAAGCGAGATAGTAGAAGAGAGCGAGATGTTGAACGAGAATTTAAGAGAGAGCGAGATTCAAAGCGAGATTTTAGGAGAGAGCGAGATTCAAAGCGAGAATGTTGGAGAGAGCGAGATTTAGTTTATATTGACTAATCTGACTAACATCGAATTTGGTAAAATGAAATGGTTGAATAATTGAAAAATGAGATTATTCAGAAATACACATTGAATGCTAAGATTACGCATTGAGTTTCTGGAAGTAGATCCATAATCAAAAAAGTATTTGTGATTGTTCAAGAAGAAATGATAGCTAGTAATCATTAATGGAAAAATAACAACAATAACAGAGAGAGTGAGGGAGCAAAAGCGAGATCTTAGGAGGGAGCAAGAGCGAGATCTTAGGAGAGAGCGAGAGTGAGAGAGCGAGATCTTAGAAGAGAGCGAGAATGAGAGAGCAAGATCTTATGAGAGAGCGAGAGTGAGAGAGCGAGATCTTAGAAGAGAGCGAGAGTGAGAGAGCAAGATCTTAGGAGAGAGCGAGATCTTAGGAAAGAGCGAGACTAAGAGAGCAAGATTTTAGGAGAGAGCGAGAGTCTTCACTTTATTTGAACTTTCCATAGAAATATATATAAAAAAAGAGAAAAAAGAGCTAATAATCATACTATAATTGAATAATCATTAGACAACAAATTGAATATATTAGATTATTATACTATAATTGAATAATCATTAGACAACAAATTGAATTAGATATTATTATACTATAATTGAATAAATCATTAGACAACAAACTTGAATATATTAGATATTATATTTGATTACAAAAAAAATAAAATTGAATACAATCTAGAGCCCGTCTTACTATCTAAAGCCCGTCTTAGTAACAAAGGACACTTTCCTTCGATTATGTCCTAACTGGTTACAAAATCCACATCGATGTCGAGTGACTGGTTCTGTCCAATCCATCTCGTTGTGATATCGTGAACTTTTCAGTCTATCAGGTCTTCTCAACAACGATGGACAGATGGCGCATATTACGGGCATATTAGGGTGCGTGATCCAGTAATCTTCATGCGGTACAGGTTGAAATTGAGGAGAGTAACATTCAAGCATATGTTGACAATTTGTAGTAGTTCTCAATAAAAATTTTCGTAGTTCATGTTAAAATGTGAGCAAACGGACCATAAAATGCGAGTATGGAATGCTGAATGCTTTGCCACTTGTTACATGAACAGTATCGCTCGGTATGATGGCTTGTTCGAGATCACTAAGTCTGAAACACCTGAAGAGAAATTGTAACACACGAAGAGGTGTGTTTAATTTTAGATCGACATGTTGGTATAATTGCAGCAGTGAAACAACCCAACAAATAGTTGGACGGGACCAAAATATCACCATCGTTTTCTGCTTAACAACATATCGTGAACAACTTCAATAAAAAGTATAAATTTAATTCATTGAAAAATTATGTTTATCGGCCGGGTGTCAGTTTCAAATTCAAAAAGTCCAACAAAGCAATTGAAGATATCAAAGGAATAAATCGTAGTGTCTAAGTTTTTTGACAACATAGTTTAGAGCATGGACTCAAGCAACTGATGGAGGATTCAGATATGGGTGGATGACGACAAATCTATCAGAGTACATAAATGGAGTCCTCAAAGGAGCTCGAATGTTGCCTAATAATGCTCTTGCTCAGATAACATTCTTCAAATGGTTAGGAACCACAATTTCGTGAGCTCACAGATGATGCAGACGAGGAAACTGTCATAAGATATGCACGAGCATATATACATACAAATGATGGGTGGAAGTCTGTTTCAGAATAATTAAGTCATTTTGTTCATTGATGTTCCTGCCATTGTTAGCTAACCTCCATGATACGGGCGGTATTCGTGGGGTGTGGAGCTGCTTGGCATGGTTGTATAGGACAACTATGCAAAGCAACAAGACTTAGGTTGAGAGATAGCGCTTAGGCCTCTCATACTTTTGCAATTATGGGCTTGGGAGCGATTTTCAACAATGGCTCCAACAGCTACATCATGTTAATGACACTCAGTTAGTTGGACGAGCCTACGGTTCTCGGTATGTTGTTGTTAATTCAATTTAATTTTTATATCAACTGATCTAGTTAATTTAAATTCTAAATTATCAATTTAAAAATTTAGGTGAAGAAATAAATTTTGTATGACTAGGACCAGCCACACATGTAGTCAAACAGTATAGATACATGTTTGATCTGCTTCAACCTGAATAGGTGCATTACACTAAACCTAATTGATTATTTTATTCACATTTTTATTGTATTTGTCTTTAATATTCTCCAATATAATATTTTGTGTTTCAGGTTATTTTGGAGCCGTACAAAATTATTGTGCATACTTTGCCTATTTTTGTACGATGGTCAAAACACATGCGGACGATGAGTCCTCTCAATTATGTTTCACATTGGTGAGTGGACATCTTTTCCTGGACAGAAAGTGATGAGACAATTCGGTTTTCAGCAAGATATCCGTCGCCTTGTAATACTGAACCGTACTGCATGATATTGGACCTAAGAGATTGGAGATTGATTTGAAAAAGTTGCATCCATTTGGTAGTGCGATGGCACTATCATCAAGTTTATTGCAGGTGGGGGTTTCTTTGAACAGTTTGACATAGATGTCACTCCAGAATATATTCATTGGTATAATATATCAACAAGGTGCTACGTCACTCGTCCGGGAGCAGCTGTGGGTCATCTTGTAAAATGAATGAATATATCTAATTTTTTTTAATTTAAATTATTTTAAATATTGTCTATTTTTTTTATAATTCACAAAGATTGAACCCAGTAGACCTCCGTAGAAGTTACGAAATGATCGAACTAAGTTCTTGCTATATGTAGTGAATAACCAAAGCTATCTGGAGGAAATTCATTATATGTACAATATACCTATTGTTCCTCCACCAGCTCCTAGACGTAGAGGACCTGTTGGGGAAAGGATGAGTTGATGAGTTGCACATAATGTGGAAAAAGTTTGCCCTCTATGACGCAGATGCAAAGTCAAACTAATTATGTAGTTCGATGAATGATATGATGCAACATTTGGTTTCAGGAATTTATGGACTCAAGGCGGTCCTGTGGTTTTCATACGTTTCAATGGACATGGTCGGGTCGTTGGGGAGAGCATAAATGAATATTTATATTATGAAAGCGCCTGTAGAGGGTACCAGACGCAAACATCAAGAAGAACCGAGCAACCTCAAGTTTGAAGTTGACAACGACAACCAGCTGCGAAAATCGACGAGTCCACCTTATGCAGACACATTGATTTTTGTAATTATTTTTATATAAATGAGATTTTTAATTTACTTTTTTGAATTTTTATGAGTTATTATTTTTTAAATTTATTCTTTTAGAGTTTAAATAAAATAAAAATATTTTTAGAATTTTTTTTATAAAATGGATTTTTTTTTTTTTTTTTGTTTCTAAAAAAAGAAGGATTAGAAAAGAAGAAGGGTGGATGTGGTAATAATTAAAAAAAAAGGATGAAAAAAAAAAGGAAATTTGTATGGTATTCTCACTCTCGCTCAAAATCTTGCTATCTCGCTCTCGCTCACGCCCTCGTTCACGCCCATGCCCTCGTTCTCGCTCTCGCTCACGCCCATGCCCTCGCTCTCGCCTACGCCCACGCCCATGCCCTTGCTCTCGCTCATGCCCACACCTTCACTCTGGCTCAAAATCCCGCTCTCGTTCTTGCTCGCTTTCGCTCTCGCAAACTCTCGCTCTCTCAAACTCTCTCTCTCTTATAATCTCTCTCTCGAATTTGATTGGGAAGTTCAGTGGCAAAAAGAAGGAGATTCATTAGCTCGTTATTTAGTCAGACTTGCTGAGATGACAGAATCCGTAAAAATTATTCAACAAGCTTTGGAAGGAATTCCAGGGGGACCTTATGAAAATTTAGAAATACAATCTTTTGATAGAGAAAAGTCTCCGGAATGATAATTAAACAGACTCAATAATAATGTTAGGAAGGGCAAGGTTGAGGGTTCAAAGTTCGATGTACAAGTGAAAGGAAGGTCGAATTTTCAACCCTCGACTTATTTTTTTTAAAAAAAACAACAATATTTTTACAAATAGTTTGAAAATAACAATATTTTCCTAAATAGTTTCTAAAAGAACAATATCCTTTTAATTTTCCCTTATTTATCACTATTTATTTTTATACAGTGGTAAAAAAATGTGTCACTGAAAGTTAAGTTTTAGCAACATATAAGACTATTGTTAAATGTGAATTTGTGGTCATTAGAATTATCTTTTGCAACATATTTAAGCGTCGGTAAAATTAATATATTGTGCCACTATAAATTTGAAGTTACTTTTTAAAACTTTGATTTATTGAGATTATAGAAAACATCGGTAAAAGTATATTGTTAATTAAAAAAATATTTTTTTTTTGACATAAACCTGTTATAAAATTTCAAATATAATAATATTTTGAACAAGTTAAGAGTCAACAAATCAATTTACATTTAAACCAAAAATACCAAGTGAAGATACACATCCGCAACAATCATGGAAACAAAATGAAATAAAACAAACTTGGTCACAAGTTTGCATGACAAGTTATATCAACAAACTTTGATAATTTTGTAATAAATGAGTTCAAGTAGTATCAACCTAAGTTATAATTATCAAGTTACATCAAGTAAACGACGAACAAAATTAGTAACAACACTAGTTATCACTAGTTTGCATAACAAGTATTCCTACCAAAGATCTTCGAAGCATGAAACTTCTTTTGTTTCAAAAGTATAAAATACCTACCCAAACTCTTTCGATTTCCATCCAAATTCAACTTTAAAATCTTATATTAAAGACCATAGAGACATCATATCAGATAACTATAGAAGGAAATATGTAAGCACATGAGGATAAAGAATTGAACCAAAAACCAGGAGAATTGGGGTCAAAAGCACAACCATATTTTAGGACAAACACGGCCAAAATCATGCTAGCTCGACATAATTTGAAATTCAAGAAAACTCATCAACATAGCAATGACCTCAAATGAAACAAAACAAAACTCATCAACATAAAACATCAAATTAACTCCAACAAAACAAAACCTTGGACAACGACCTCTTAATTCCATACTAAAAGGACTGTCTAACAAGTATTCTAAATACAATGAAGATGGGAGGGGAGGTCAAAAGCACAACCATATTCTAGAACTTACTTAAGTTTAATCGAATCTTTATTCATTATGATGTACTTTCAAATCAACTTAATGATTCAAGAAAAGTTACAACCTATATGATTTAGATAAAAAATTATATTTAACTTATGGTTTAATGTTGTAGCCATGAGATCTTTAAAACAACCCTTAAATTTGACTTGAAGATCACCCTCCATGAGTTCCTTTCATTCTTAGATCTACCTTATTCTCCTTAATTTCTTGTTATTTGTTCATAATAAATGATAATTATTTGGTAAGAAAAACGAATAACTTGTTCAAAATATCTATCGCTAAAAAGATTACACAACAAGAATTCAAGCATTTTTCAATTCTAAAAAAGGTTGAAAAATGTTAGTTATTGACCCAACGCTGCATACAAACCGTTGAGAGAAGTGATATGACACATATAGACCGTAAAAAAAGTGACATCGTATTAATTTGTATCGGAGAAGTCACTTTTCCTATTGGTCTTATGTGACATCGGTAGAAGTATCGCTTCTTCCAAATAATAGTGTTTATGCTTCGAAGATGTTACTCTTCCTGGTGTAGAAAATAATAATTTTAATAGTAGCTGATATCCTTGTCGTGAGATTTTATTTATGTTATTGTATCCTTTTTGAAATCCATTCACTCTCTCTTTAATATCCTATACCAAACAGTCTCCATTAATTCTATTTTTCCAAAATGGTTCCATTATGGACATACTTGTCAATATCCTTTATGTAAAAATGACGACGGATTAAATAAACTATAGAAAGATGACATATTGGAAAGAAGCATAACTTTATTATATATGCTCATTTTAGAGCTGTTTTGATTTTTCAATATGGAGCAATTCGGAGAAATTTCAACCTCATAACAAAAATGTTGAGAAAAAGAAAGAAAAATAAATTAATAATATACTTTGAGATTGAAAATGTGATGATGTGACCACACAAACGTGATTTCGCAACTAAGTTCTTAGTCATTTTCTTTTTCTATATATATATTGCTAAATGTATATGACCATCATTGTCAAATTCTTTATTTAGCCATCTTATCAAAACTTTGGGGTAAATGTAATCTAAAAAAAGAAACTTTAGCGTAAATGGAGTTTATTTTGTTCTTAAAGAAACAAGATAAAAAGGCCTTCAATTCTTATTAAGTACCGACTTTTTTAGGATAAAGTTTTGATTATTATTATTACTATTATTATTGTTTTGAAAAAGATACCAAGTGAATCCATAGGTGCACCAAAATATCTTCACTAGATTGATACATTCGTAACACCTTTAAATTTTTCAAAGTTATATATATATATATCTTTAAACTTTAAATTTTAAATTTGTTTCAAACTATTGTTTGGTCAACTTTTCTGATAAAATAAAGACAAAAAAGTGACACAAGTGATTGGTAAAATGTAATATACTTGGTAGGTTTCAATTATGTCCTTCAGATTTTACATGTATTTTAATCTTTACCCTTATCATTTCTCCATTTTTAATCCTCTTACTTAAACCATTGAGTCATAAGCATGGAGTGCTACAAATGGTATCGTAGATGCACTTTTCTAATAAGATTGTGATTTGTAAGGACAATGCATGATAAAAGGAGGTTGGGTAACATGAGTCAACTAATAAGACCCAATTTAAATGATGATATGTTTAGAAAACATGTGAATGAGGACAAAACATATACATATTGAAAGAACCCATATTATTGGATGACAGGGGATTCTTCATCATTGCAAGTGAGGTACATAAATTAATTGAGATTATATCCTAATGAAGATTTTTCTAAGAAGTGCGTGAGTAAGAAAAAAAATATGTCAAAAGAATTCATGTTGATTTATAGACGAGTTTCCACTCTCGCAAGCCAATTGAGACAAGAGTAAGTTTTGAAAAAAAAAAAACCTCCAACTTCTACTATAGAAAATAAACAGAAAACAATTGATAAATTAAAAGGAAAACAACTAGAAAATACAAGAATTTACATGGACAAAACTGGAGAAAAATCACGACCTACAAAAAAGAAATCAATTATGTGAAAAATTATTATACAATCACATATATAGAATCCTTTTCCTATTCCAAAAGAGTAAAAACACTCTCTGAAATATTTTATACTATTCACACTCTATTCTTCACTCTCAAACTATAGAATACAAAAGAGAATTTAATTAAATAGAGTAAGTATACCCAAGCTTAAAATACTGTTTCTAACCGAGACAATTCAAAACCAAATTCATATGCTTATTTTATAGTGTTTAGAACCTATAACTTTCTTGTACCTTTCCGATATGGGATTGCAACTGTTCCAATATTTTTCCAATTAAATCCTACAGTGAGGTAGTGTAACCAGGTTGTAACAGATACTAGGAAATTAGAACTGTATGTGAAATCAAAATTTCGAATTATAATCTGATAATGGATTTAGACATATACACACTAACTCTTTTAAAAATGAAGTATTTTACTTAAAACACTCCTAACAATATTTTCTTGAAACACTCATTTCAAATTACAATATTCAATCAAATCAAATCACAAATTTTGTCCAACTAATTAACACATATCATCGAAAAAAAAAGTTTGGAGGTTTAAATCTCCACTCTTATGATATATATATATATATAAAATTAAAGTGTTTTGGAAAATGAACAATTTTATTATTAGGATATATTAGAAAATATTACATTCATGAGTTCCAAAAATAAAGGATAAGAATATTTGCATTATTATTTCAAGAACGTACATGATTCTCTATCAAGCTTTGTAGAACCCATTTCAAAAGCCTAATTATTGCTTGTTGAAAAAGAAGAGGAAAACCGCATATTGATTATATGAGTGATTGGATCATCCAACTTCGTCTAATATCATAATGTGTGCTTTACAAAAAAAAAAAAATAATAATAATAATCATAATAAAAAAATCTCAACTTTTTCATGTAAAGGAAAAACAAAGAGATCGAAAAAGTATCCATATGACCAGACCATGATAAATCGTGTTTTTTAGTGCACTTTAACTGTTAATAATTTGCTTTAAAATTTTGGCTTACTTAATGACTAATCATTGATATTTATATTGTAACTCTACCTTTCTGAAATACTACCCAAATGTTTTAAAAACTAAAGGTTGTTTGATAATAATCTTAATTTTCTGTTTGTTTAAAGTTTTCTTACTTTTGATGTCTTTTGCTTTATAACCCTTCGTTGGATTTATCCAAAGTAAGACTCAAGCTCACCCGTGGAACCAAGTTCAATGACACTTTTGAGAGTCCCCGCGTCACGAAATAGGAAGTCATGATCTTGAGTCTTAGATTGGTTTAGTCGAGCTCATTCAATTTCATTAAAAGAGAGATAACCAAACCTAGCTCACTTACCAGAACCCTGCAATGTCGAGGACAACACATATACTGACATCACCGATATTGCGTATATTCTAAGTGGATGTCAAACGAAAAACTTGATAATAGTCTCAATCCAACCACCTCATAGGGTAAACATATTTTGTGTACATAGCTAAATAGAACAATTCGTATACTATTTAAGTATCAGAATATATCTCGTACGACACTACATCGATGCAAGCTCTCTTGCAGATAAGCTTGGATAAGGTTCTCAAATAAGAGAGGCTATGATAGAGAGAGGACGACATGATTAGATTTGTCCACCGACACTTTTTTTTTTTTTTTTTTTTTTTTTTATTAACATTCCTATATTCTTAGCCTAATTTCTTTTTAGTCATAAAATTGTTTTAGAAATCAACTTTTTTTTTTTTCAAAATTTGGAATGCACATCATAAAGCCACCTTGAGTTGTGAGTGAGTAATTATTCTACTTTCTTTTTTTTTTTTTCTAAAAAAAGAAAAAATAGCAACCGGACCCTAAAAACAATTATTTTTTTTTAATTAAACCTTCATGTTCAAAGCTAAGTTTTTCTTTGTTTCTTTCCTTTTTTCTCAATTCCTTTAAAACACATAATAAAAAAATCACATCCTCTTGTAGTGCAAAAGATACATAACTTGATAGGTGGTCTATACTTAAAGAATTAGGCATAAACATAGCTAGGGATAGAAAGCAAGAAACCTAATTAAAACAGCCTAGGGTGATATATTTTGAAGGCCTTAATGAAGATGAATGAAAAAGATGATTGATTTAGAAATTGAATATCAGATGGCGTTTTCGGACTATATTTTTGTGGAGTCAAAGATGGAAAAAGTTGTGTGAATTGCCTTTCAAATTGGCATGGGATATGAAATTGAACTATTAGATTTGAACTGGCAACAAATCTATTGGTAAAGATAGAGACTTTCTCTAAAGATTGGACCATTTCATTTCTAAAGAAAAAAGGCATTTAATTTGGCTGCATAATTTGGAGTATATATAAAAAAAAAGAAAAAGAAAAAGAAAAAAAAATAGTATTGATAATATCAACCAATAATAACAATAATAATCAAATCAGTTATTGAGATAACACATAAACTTTTGATTTGGAATAACTTTATTAGTTTCTTAGGTTTGAATGTTTCACAACTTGATCCTAACTTGACTCGTTAAAATATAGAAAATAAAAAATAGTTAGAGAATCTGAGTACTCACATCCATATTGTAAAAATGTATTATTCTCAGATATATTTTGGACCATAGCATAAAAGGGTTTAAATACAACACCTACAAACTAAATATAGGACCTAAAATTACTCTAACCATTCTAAAATCTCTCTGAACAACTAGACTAATATACATACATATAGTTATACATTCACACCCTCCCTCAAACTCAAGGTGGCAAAGTAGAAACCAACTTGAATTTGTTAAGAAGTTCGTAGAAGCGTCTAGGTGACAAAGCTTTAGTGAAAATATTGGTTGGTTGCATAGTAATGGAAACATATCATAAAAGAAGAGTTTTACTCAGGAGTTGATGATGAACAAATGACAGTCATTCTCAATATATGCTTGGTTCGTTCATGAAAGACATCATCGTGAGCAATCTGGATAGCACTACGATTGTCAGAGTGAAGGATAGTCGTAGACTGCTGAGGGACTCCCAAATCAGCAAGAAGCCAGTGGAGCCATAATAATTCTGACATAGCATCAGCCAGGGTCTGATATTTAAACTCCATACTAGAACAAGAGACAACACCCTGTTTCTTACTCCGTCAAGAAATGAGAGAGTTACTAAGGTAGAAATAGTAACCCGAGGTAGAACATTTATCAGTAGGATCACCTGCTCAATCAACATTAGAGTAGTCGGATAACACTAGGGATGACTGTGAATTCTACTGAAGTCCATGTCCAGAGTATCTTTAACATACCAAAGAATATGGAGAATAGCAGTAAAATGAATGGTCCGAAGGAATAGCCATGAACTAACTAACAATGTAAACAACATATGCAATGTCTTGATGAATTACTGTCAGATAAATAAGGCTACCAACAAGTTGACGATAGAAACTGGAATTTTCAATCGGACTCCATTAAATGGAATCATGTGAACATTGGAATCGAATGGTGTTGGTGCTATGGTGGAGTCATTGATGCCTGAGCGAGCCAATAGATCAGAGGCATATTTTGCTTGAGACAACAAGTAACCAATAGAGATCATTGACACCTCGAGACCAAGAAAGTAACTAAGTGGACCCAAATCTTTCATCTCAAAGTGCTCTTCAAGATAGCGTTGTAGGTTAGAAATATCATGAGGATCATCCCCAATAATAATCATATCGTTAACATATAGGAGAAGAAGAACAATACCATGGGTCATTTGGCGTGTAAAGAGCATTGTGTCATGAGCACTGGACGTATATCCAAGTTGAACAATGGTGAAACTAAAAGTTGCAAACTAAGTGCGTGGAGCCTGCTTCAGACCACAACGCACGATGAATGAGACACACTTTTTGGGATGAAGGAGAGACACCTGGCGGTAGTTGCATGTATACTTCATCAGATAAAGCCCTATGAAGGAAAGCATTCTTGACATTCATTTAAAGAAGAGGCCATTGTTTGGCTGCAACAACTGCTAAGACACTCCGAACAGATGCCATCCGTGCCACGTGAGGAAAGGTCTCTTCATAATCGATTCCATACTCTTGAGAATATCCTTTCGCCACAAGCTGGGCCTTATATCATTCAACAAAACTGTCAGAGTGATCTTGATTTTTTAGATCCACTTGCAATCAATGGGTCTTTTACTAGGGGGAAAATCAACATAGTTCCATGTGTGCATCTTTTCTAAAGCTTGGAATTTTTCGTTTGTTGTTTGCTGCCACTGAGGGTTAGTACTTGCCTCATGAAAAGAGGTAGGTTCAACCAAGGAAATGATAATGGAAACATAGTGAAAATCTCGAAAATGAGTGGGAGGTGCCCTTATCTGAGTGGAACATCGAACAAGAGAAGCAAGGTCATGAACAGTTTAGATTCAACAAGTGAGATAGAAGGCGGATCAAGATTGATAGAGATTTGTGCAGATTGTTCAAACTCAGTATCACGACTGAACTCAAACGAAGGAAGATCAACAGAACCATAAGTAAGAAAGGAATGAAAACTCGACAGAGAGGCATGAAAGGATGAAAGACTAGAGAATATAGTATGCTCCCAAAAAGTGACATGGCGAGAGATTCGTAATCTGTTAGAAAGAGGATCGTAGCCAAGAAAGTAACAGAGACGAGCTCGTGGTTCTAATTTAGTATGCTCATGTGGATGTAAAAGAACAAAACATGCACAACCAAAGACCTTGAGATTAGAATTGTGGGGAGGAGTACCATATAATCGTTCAAATGGAGAGACATTTTAATGAACAAAAGAAGGAAGACGATTGATTGTGTAGACAGAGGTAAGAGCAGCATCACCCAAAATTTCTGTAGACAAGAGGCAGACAGGAGTTGGGTCCAGACGGAGTCTAAAATATGGCGATGTTTATGTTTTGCTCGCCTATTCTATTGAGAGGTATGAGGACAAGAGCGTTGAACGAGTGTGCCTTGTTGGGTGAGAAAAAAAAGATGATTGGAGTCCTTGTACTCCATGGAATTATTTGTCTGAAGAACTTTAATTATATGAGAGAACTGAGTTTGAATCATATTAGCAAAATCAATATCAGATATGGCATAACGATGTTTAAGAAAATACATCCATGTAAACCGAGAGTAATCATCAATGAACAAAACAAAATAGCGATAACCATTGACAGTAATAGTAAGGGCAGGACCCCAAATTTTAGAATGAATTAAGTCAAAAGGTTGATCACATATAGAACTAGTATGAGAAAAAGAAAATGCAGCCTATTTTGCAAGTTTGCAATTCAAACAATAAAAAAGAACAAACTTGGAAACATTATTCATGTGCCTGTCAAATCAGTACTGAAGAGACAATCAACGTAATGACGGCGCAATGCGACAGTTAATCCAAAGTTGAACTTCAACCGCATGCGGTAATAAAAACAATACCGCATGTGGACACACGATCGAAAGATGCAAATTAGCAACACAAACACGGAGGATTGTGACACGTGTACAACTAACCGTTGTGCATATTCGACGGACTGATTGCATAACAGAAGGAATATTTATTCTACCATTTTCGGACTTTCCATGACAATGAAGTGGGGACCACAAGTCAGAGAGTCAAAGCCTTCAGCCTATAAATACCCTTAAAGAATTCACTGAAAGATATACTTGATACAAGGGATAATTGATACGAGGCTATTGAGAGAGAGTTGATCTGAGTGCTGATTGGAAGAAATCCGGGAAGAGAAGAGACAAGGTCGAGAGGTGTGTCTCAGTGAAATTCTGCCAAATCCCCGCCGAGAAGCTCTGTACTTAGATCCCTTCTACCGGTTGAGCAAGCCTGAGAGGGAAGCTCATCCTTCCATTCACTCCATCGACACCGGCAAGCAATTCTCCATTCCAGATCTGTGCCAAGACGTTGGCACTTATTTCTATTTGTTTTTAATTCTCATTCATCAATTGTATTTCATTTTCTTAATCTCTTTATTCACAACCATGTATCAGACGCTAAATAATATTATTGAATGTCTTGATCATTTCCATTTCCATTTCTCTGTCTATTTCCGTTCCTCCATAAATAATTTTCTCCATGATGTTTTCTTAATCCCTTGGTGATTAATATAACTTAAACAAGTAACTTAGTCTGTGCTAAAGAAATAAAGATGTTTAGCTAAAGCATGCTAGACAGCATCTTCACCTGTGAGAGCAGAAGTGAAGATGCCATTCTAATCTGTCGAGAGAAGGTTAGAAGAATGCGTTAATTAAAGCAAGAAGTACTTCCAGAGATGAAAGCAACCTTCCATTTATTATGTTTGTCCTTATTTCACCATAGAGATGTGGGAACACGACCGATCACCGAGAGGTGTACGCCAAGGTAAAAGCGGAACTGTATTTATGCGTTTAACACAATTAAGGAACTTGCGATGTTTGTACTAATTATCTTTTCTCTTTCTGTTTCACATATAAGACTTGCCACCGCATAACACGATTTTTGTATAATCTTCACAGTTAGTCTCAACCTCAGTATCTTGTATCATGAAACCTGTATCTTGTATCATCATAGCTTAGGTTTATTTTACCGCACTTTACCTTTACCGTAATTTACTTTATTATCGCATTTCATCGCTTATCTTTTCTTTATCACATTTTCAATTATCTATACACACAACCTTTTTATAAAATTGGAAAACCCCTGGTCGCATATATCACAAATGTAATGCAATAACCTCAAACAGTCCCTATGTTCGACCTCGAATCACACCGAGAAACTTGCGATGGAATTATACTTGGTTCCAACGTAAGGAAACTTGTGACAACGCATAGTATACTACGAGATTCTCATAAATAACGCATATCTAGAAGTAGTATCACATACAGATAATAAAGTCATCATTCATTCATGCGTTGTATGGCATAAGATTAGAATACATTGTACGTCAACAAGTTTATGGACTTGAACCTTGATTATAGCTTAGATCAAATAGTATGCCACAAAATTTATGGCACCGTTGCCGGGGAATGGTTAACGGTTTATTGTTTGAGCATGTTTGTGGTATTTTGTAGGACAGATCTCTTTGTACTGGTTGTTCAATGCGAAGAGTAGTCTGACGACTTAGGAGTGTTGAAGTGATCCAGAGATTCTAAGTGGACCCAGAGATCAAGTGTATTATTCGTGCACGAGCACATCAGGGCCAAATCAAGTGGTGAAGAAGCATGGCTAATAATAACGAGGCTCCCGCAGGGAATCAAAGGGAAATTTGGCCAGTGCAAGATTCCATATTTCTTGCTACTGACAGCAACGTTCCAATGAGAGACTATGCAGCGCCAGATTTTTACAACTTCTCACCAGGAATCTCAAGACTTATGGTTGAGGAGAATGTAAGCTTTGAAATCAGATCAATTATGCTCCAAATAATTCAGGATATGGGTTAATTTGGAGCTTACAAGGAGAAGACCCATATGCTCATTTGACGAATTTTGTAGACATGTTCAGCACATTCTCCATGTCTGGTGTGACTCAAGAAAGACTTAGGTTATGTCTGTTTTCCGTTAACATTGTGGGATAAAGCAAAGAGGTGGGCTTAGTCACTAGAGCCGGATGATATTAAAGCATGGGAACAGTTGGTTTGACTATTCATGAACAGATTCTTTCCTCTAGCCGTCAACGCAAGGAGACGAAGGGATGTGTTGAATTTTTGACAAAAGGGTTACGAAGTGTTCAAATTGACAGTAATGCAAACGCAGAAGGAAATCGCATCTTAGAGTAGCCAACGCCAAGCTAATTAGAAGATGTGTTAAGGACGGTAGCCAAAACCTAGAAGCAAATGGAAAACATCGAGAAACGGGGGCAAAAATGTTAGCTTCTAGGAAATTTAACTCTAGACGTGAATTTGTGGTATTACTTGATCAAACGGAGCATCATGCCAACATGATGAGACATTATCAAAGGAACGCATCTTGGCTACCTATTGTGTCATGCAGTGCATCCCTTTGAACGTTGGAAGAATTATAAGGGATCAGATTCAAAGCCATCAAGACTAAGCCACGAGGGCAACTCTACTTTCCATGACTGATCTGTGCACTATACAAAGGCGGGGGCATCCCTCTGGGGGATGGTCATGAAGATATCGATGGCTTGATAGACATAAAGTTAGTGAGGCGTCTAATTCGCGGTTCGCCGCATCAACCTACCTTACCTGCCAAGGAAGTGGCAACCAAGCCTCGATCATCCAAACGCACCCCTAAAAGAAGACACGTACAAATTGTTGAACATAGCGATGAAGCTTCAGAGCACGAAGAACATGAAGCTGAGCTTTGAAATTCTGTTGGTGGAGAAGCACAACCAACCCTCAATCTTACTTTTCCATGACTCACCATTGGCCCCAACATAAGAGAGTCCTTATCAAACGCATCAAGAACCAAACTCTATAGATTAGAAAATCCCTTATTCCCTTCCTTCGCCCCCACCAAGTCCAATTCCCAACTTTGTGCCTCCTCCAATAATTTGTGAACCAATTGGGCTAGGGTCAAGCAACACAGCAAATTTTGAAGATCCAGTTGGAAGAAATGAAGAACCAACACCACCTTAACGCAGCGCAGACTTAGAAGAGTTGAAAACTTTTATCAGTGATCAGCTCAGACAACTGGTCGCGTCTATCGAATGTCTTCAGCAACAGAATCGAGTTCTAATAGATTATCTAAGGCAGAAAACAAGATGGATGCAAGATCAATTTGTTTACACAACGCAATACATCAATCAGGTTTTGGTTGGAATGTTTGCTCTGCCTCCACTGCATGTCTATCTTAGAAACCCCCTGCGTTTTATGGATGAAGACCCTGAGGAAGAACGCAGAGACAACGCGCCAGCACAATAGAGTTTTAGGGTGTTCGGTTATTTTTGTATTTTGATTTAATTGTTCTTTTGTATCTGCTTGACTTGTTTTTTTACTTCATGTGAATTTATGAAAATGAATGAGAAAATTCCTATCATTTTGTTCCTTGCGTTTGACCTTGGCATATTTGATTTTTGTTCTTTAGATATTTTCTAAGTCTTGTGCTTTGCCTTACCTCAATGATATCAACTATATGAAATCAAGTATAGAGTAGGCGTTAGGAAAATCAACAAGGCCTGAACTTCTCTAAAGAACAAAAATCAAGTATGCCAAGATCAAACGCAAGCTTTAAGTCTTAAACTCCTTTTAGACTCTCAAAGCTTTTTGAAATTTTGTTTCTCTTTTAGCAATGAGGATTTAGCTCGTCTCCAAATTTAGGATGAGTATAGCTCATCTCCAAATTTGGGGATGAGGGAAATCTGAGTCACGACGCATCAAACGAGTACATCACAAATAAAAGGAAACAAAATAAGAAAAATGTTAAACGCAACTTCTCTGTCATTACTTCAAAAGAAAAACCTTAAAATGGCATGAGTTTAGTTGGAATAGGCACTTAGTCGTAGTTAGATGCTCGCATGACAACTGTGGGGGCAAACCAAAACGAAGTTAAGTCTTCTAGACCAATGCGTCCCATATAACTCCTCTATCTACTCTGAAGAAATTATATCTTGAAACACATGAATATTAGATATGAGTTTAGTTGTGAAGGGCTCTCACCCGTAGTTGGATGCTCGCATGAAACCCGTGGAGGTAAGCCAAAATGAAAGTGATATATTTGGAACAATGCATGGGTAAGTGAGTTCATATTTTTTTTCCTTTTTATCCAATTTTTTTTTTTTTTTAAAAAAAGAGCATCTAACGCATTGCTGGTTTAGAAAAAAAAGGGGAATGTTTTGAGAAATGAAAGGAGTTGTGATAAAAGGCCTGCTGCACCTGAAACTAAACATTAGTCCTTTTAAAAAAGAGTTAATCTGAGTTATATTTTCCAAACTCTTATCTCAAGCTTATGACTGAATATGATGAGGCGAACTCTGCACACTTAAGACAAAGGAGATAAAGAATTATTTTGGAATGCTTGAGGACAAACATTGTTCAAATTTGGGGGTGGTGATAATTTGTAGAAATACAAGTTATTTTTGCTCTAAGTTGGAACAACTAAAGTTTTTAATGATATATTCTCCTCATTTTTAGAAGAAACAAATGGATTTATTCAAACATTAGCAAACTCATGCAAAAGAAGTTTTATTACTAAATATCGCGGCACTAATGCATTGTATTGCAGGATTTCAACGCAAGGATTAATGCTAACGCATTAAACAAGTGCCGCAGGAAAAGCTCTAACACATGGGCCATGCGTCGGAGGGAGTTCAATGCAGAGAAGATTCATTGCTCCAGGCTGATTGTGTCACATCACCACTTGTAAGTATGGGCACCTGCAGCAGGCGGCGTCTGAAAAGCTTCCATGCAGTAGGCGGCATCTGAAAAGCTTCCACGTAGTAGGCGGCGTCTGAAAAGCTTCCGAGAGTCAGGCGGCTAATCAGGGCATGGACTTTAATACTAACCAGGGCATGGACTTTAATGTTGCCCATTCACCAAGTGGACGTGACCAACGTTTATAAATAGATGAAGTCCCTCCAGAGTTAAGAAGTTCGAAAATTATCAAAGTCCTTACTCTCTGTATATGGTAGTCATAGTTTTAGTTCTTAGAAGCTGTACTGTAGTGCTAGACGATCAGAAGGGTTGAAAACCACCACCACCGCCGATCAAGGAGCGGAGGAAGCTACTCTTGAGAAAGATACTTCATCCAATTCCTATTCAAATGATTGTACACAACGAGATTGAGCCAAAGAAATACAAGAGATTGTATTCTTTGGCTTGACTCAGTTTCCTTCATCTCATTTATCGCTTTCATTTCATTTGATTAAATATTGCTTTTGTAAAGACTCTATGTTTCTTTATAAAATTAATATATTTGATCCATCATACTTGCCATTGTTTATTTCTTGTTTATGTTGAACACATTAATACTTTATGCCAAACTTCATTCCAACGCTCAAGCCAACTTGACAAATTGGTAAAAAGCATCTTTAACTTATAGATTGTTCGAGAGAATAACTAAGCTGCATCAAGTAGAACGCCTAGTAAAGTTAGAGATAGACTTACTGGTGTCTATTACATTTTGTGTTAGATGCATGCATCCTAGAGATAGCTTTTGTATGTTATTGGCATTGAGAAATGTTGAATGAAGTCTAACGCATGAACAAAAGATAAGCAAACCACTCCATCTCATCCACATGACATCCTGTTTGTGTACATTCATCTTAGACCGATGTGTCCACTTACATTAAACTCTATTCTCACATGATCCATCACTAACTACTCAACTCTTTTGTATTTCTTGCACAGGCATAACAATTTAGTGTAAATAACACATTTCTCACATTTATTTAGGACAACCCCTACAGTCGATACAACGCAAGGTCTGCGTTTGGTTAACTGAATCCTTAAGTTCGACCTTGGACTTACCAGGAACCTAGATTTATACTTGAGTCTGGTTTAGGAAAACTTGAATGTCATTACAAAGAGTTGTGTGCGTTCTATTGCATATATCTGACGCCCCAACGTGTTACATTTACTTAAACGCATCAAAGCATAAATGCATCACTTACACTTAGAACTTATTCTTCCAATTTAGTTTATACAATACACTCCTAGAGCGAATCACGATAGCAACGAATATGCTGAATCGCCACCTGTTTCCCTATCTAAGGTCTTGAATCGTCGTGACAGAGGTGTTGAGCAAGGACTAGACGGGTTTGATGCGCGCTTCACAAGGGGAGTTTGACAGTCGCCAGACTAGGACAGAACAGGTTGGCTAGTCATCGACGGAGGCAGAAGGCCAAGATGGCGGTAGAGCAGGGGGCGATGATGGCAAGGTTGGGTTAGGAAAAAACCATAGCTCTGATACCATGTAAAAATGTATTATTATCCAATATATTTTGTACAATAGCGTATTAAGGTTTAAATACAACACCTACAAACTAAATATAGGACCTAAAATTACTCTAACCATTCTAAAATCTCTCTAACCAATCTCACTAATATACATATATATAGTTATACATACATACATATGTTTTTTCCATAAAAAATAGAAATAAAAAACAAATAAAAGGAGGAAGAATGCTTTAAAGAGGTTGGTGTCAAAGTTAAGATGTATCTTAATAATTGAACTGAAAAAATTTAATAGTCAGTTAAAACAAAGATGAAAAGCTAGGGCCTTGTTTGGTAACTATTTTGTTTTTGTTTTTGAAAATTAAACCTATGGACACTACTTCTACCTCCAAATTTCTTTCTTTATTATCCAATTTTCACCAATGATTTAAAAAACAAAATCAAATTTTGAGAACTAAAAAAAGTAGCCTTTCAAAAGTTGTTTTTATTTTTTAATTTTGGCTAAGAATTCAACCATTGTACTTAAAAAAGATGCAAATTATTGTAAGAAATGTACATGAAATAGGCTTATTCTTCAAAAACAAAAACAAAAACAAAAACAAAAAATCAAATGGTTACCAAGTGGAGCCTAGAATTTTTGGCTTTAATAAGTTTGTTTTAAATTACCAATTGACTCAAAAGCTTAAAGTGATGGGTGAAAGGAAGATTTTAATTATATACATTTAATACTCCCCCTTATGGACTTGAAATAACGAGAATGCCCAACAAATGTAAGTGAATATTAATGAAATATGGACAATGCCCAACAAATGTAAATCAATATTAATGAAATATGAAGAATGCTGAACAAGTGTAAATTAATATTAATTGGAGAGGAAAGTAAATGAAGAGTATAAATAAGTTTTTATCAATAGCGAACGTCGCAAGTGCTTGAACTCAAGACCTACTTAGGCTACTTGTTCTGATATCAAGCTTTTGGGTAAGTGATTTAAATATGGTATTAGAGCTCATAAAATCCAAACAGGTATTCGGTCCAATAAAAAGAAATTGAGATCCGATCAAGAATGGTAAACCCAAAAGAGACACCAAATGAGTTACTCCTCCCATTATCAAGTGGTTTTGAGATGAAATTACATACTATTAAATATGGTAACAGAACATCTAAATCATTAATTGATCTAAAAATTTAAGTCGATAAAAGACGAATTTAATATTTTATCACTTTTAACAGTCTGTGTTCTAAAAAGAAGTTTCCCCACTCTTGGCAAGCTATTGCACTTATTTCTACTCTTCATTTGCTTACACGTATATGTTTTGATGGCTCCTAAAAATACATGAAAAAAATTCTTCTAAACCAAATTTAAATAGAAATTTTGATCTTCATAAACATCTATAATGTTCTATATTTGTCTTTGGATTTTTAAAATGTTTATTTTATTTCATAAACTTTTAAAATATATATTTTAGTAAATGAGTTCAATTTTATTCCACTTTCATTTCAATCCTTATCTATTATAATAAAAGTAATTATTGTGATTGTGATTGTTATTTTGTTTAATTGTAACATGGAAAAATATATATTGGGTGAGAAGATATTAAATATGGTTGGAGAGAAACAACATATTTTTAAAAAAAGAAATTAAGGAAATGATTAAAATAGATATTTTGGAAATCAAAATGTAAGACTAAAAAGATTAGGGATCAAAATGAAACGTAAACCTAACCAAACATTAAAAAAGAAATATGAATAATAAAAGGACCAGTTGCAAAACTTTGAAAATGATTGCCAATCAAAATATTCTAATGGTATGGTAGTTACTCTCATACATACTTTTAGTCAACAAAAGAATTTGTGTCCATCATATCAAGACCACAAATAGGATAATGTTAATTTTTTTATTTTTTGTTTGCTACATCAGGTCTTTTGTTGAAAACCACATTCAATACACTGCATTTATTTAATTATGATTTTATGAGTCTTTTATTTTCTTTAAAATATTTAAACATTTTTAAGTGTTAAAGTTGGAACCAACTACTAATTACTCTATTAAGGGCTCTAAGTTAGGTGTCAGCTCCTAAGCTACCCATTAGGTTTATTTAAATGGAAAATGAAGGGTTCCAAAAGAGTCTAGATTATTGTTTAATTATTTCATTATATATTATTGAACATTATTTTCAAAGATCTCATGGGTTTTTTAACATATAAAAATAAAAAGTTTTGGTCAATGATATATCTTTTTTTAATTATGTATATGTAAGTTAATGTCACTTTCTATTTCAATTGTGGTGGAGTTTAGAGACAGGCTTTAAATGCTAATTCCTCTTTTATAGATTAGATATGATTTGGAATAACTTTCAATTATTGGCAAGTTGATTGTACCAACAAGGAGGGAAACTTTGATTTACTTTAATGTGCATAGTAATAATTTCATATGGTTGGACTTTTAATACCTACATAAATGATATTCCACATCTAGGGTAATTTAAACAAGGAGTTTACTTCAACGTGATGATTGCAAAATAGCTCATAGTACGAAATTAGGACTTCTGGTTATCGGATGATTATCTACAATTAATAATGAATAAATGGTAATCTCAAAAGTGGATTAAAATGAATTACATTTGTTGTTGTTTATTATATTTTCTATATTTGTACTTACATGTAAGGCCTGCTACCCAATCTGTAATTAAAAAAACACAAATTGAATGATAAGTATAGGACGATCAATTGATTTGCATTTCAAAATTAAGTTATCGTTATTGTTAGTGTACAACAAATCAAATTTTCTATTAGAAAATGGTAACGGTAACAATATGACATATTTATAATTCTAAATAAATGTGATTAAAAGTAATCCTCATATATTTGTAATTCTAGCTGATTACAATTGATCTATTGATGAAATTCTATTACAATTATACCAATTTTCATTACGGATGGATAAATGTGACCTTATTTCTATCCTAGGGTAAAAAAATCAAATGAAAACATATAATGATATCAACAAAAGGAGATAAATGACCATTCAATATTAGCCGTTTTGAGGGGGAAAAAGACTTAAAGGAGTTTGTATGGTCAATTACGCAATTTAGGAGAAAATCTATGAAGAAATTTGTGGAAAAAATACTTTGGTATGAAATTTAAGAGGCAAAATTATTTAAAACCAAATAAATGGGAGAAAATATTGTAAAGAACAATTTGATCAAGTATTTAATTTTTGAATTATTAAAAATAACTAAAGCAAAAATTAGGCCAAAAGAATTAAAGAAATTCGAGTCTGGAATAATTAAAAGGAAGATTAAAGTGTAAGTAATCTTAACCTTATACAGCTGCTCTTCCATCTAAAATGTCAGGCAAATATTGCTTCATTCACTAGACATTAAATCAAAACTATGCCTGGCTTATTCAAAAAGTGGAAATGACTATTTAGGCATTGTTTGGTAACTATTTAGTTATTTTTATTTTTAAAAATTAAGCATATTTCATTCATATTTCTTATAATAATTAACATTTTTTTCTAGTTCAATAGTTTAATTCTTAGGCTAATTCTAAAAATAAAAACAACTTTTTGAAAGCTATTTTTTTTAGTTCACAAAATTTGGCTTAGTGTTTTATACTATTGGTGAAAAGTAGATAACAAAACAAGAAATTTGGAGATGGAAGTAACGTCCATAGACTTTGTTCACACGTGATTTCCGGAGAAACATATTTCCTAGAGTTGAGCTTGAGTTGGTGTTGATGTCGATATTGATTTGATGCGATGTGGTTCGATCTCTAGTACTTGATCCTCTGATTCTCTCTCGGTTGAGTGAATGTGCTTGACTTGAAGAAGAAAGACACTGACGTTCCCGAGTGAATGTGCTTGACTTGAAGAAGAAAGACACTGACGTTCTTGAAGTCATTCACTTGAAGAAGAAAGACACTGACGTTCCCGAGTGAATGTGCTTGACTTGAAGAAGAAAGACACTGACGTTCTTGAAGTAGAAGTCTTGTAAGAGTCTTTGTGTCTTTAAGGGTCTTCTGTCTTCTAGGGGTACAGCTTCGGTAGTCTTGGAAGTTTCTGCTTGTTGATGAAATAAAGAGAGCTTCTCTATTTATATAGTTCTCAGGTGGACTTTATGGACTTGGGCTTGGTTAACCCACGGGCCTGACTCTTGGGCCCAATTAGTTGGATTTGAGTTTGGTTGATCCATGAGTATGACTCTTAGACCCAATTAGTTTGATTTTGGTTTCATTTGACATCAGGGTCAAATTCAACTTATTTTTTTATTTAGAGACTTTAACCCAAATAATAATAATATTAAATTGGACCAAGTTAATTTTATCTAATTCAAATGAAACAACGTAGCATCATCGACTTCAACTTCAATTTGGGGCACATGTCAACTCCTAATTGGTCTCAAATTTAATATTTTGTAATTTCATCATTAATTTATTAAACGACGTGGTAATTTGTTATTGGTCCGAAAATTCTCCTTCAACAAATGCACCTTTTCGAGATCTATAAACCGATGTGGGTGGATGGATCTCGAAAAAGATAAAGTTGGAATCAAGATAGAAGTAATTTATCCTTGACCTCGATATGTTCAAATAATCAAACTTTAAATTTAGTACATAAGTTTGATTGAAATTTGTGATAAAGTTTGGGACCTGCGAAACTTTAAAAAAAGCTTCAAGTTTTCATCCCCAATTTATTTTGATTTGGAGACAAAAACTTAAAAATTTAAATTTAGAAATTTGGAATATGACCAAAGTTTAATTTATGAAAAATGTCAAGCTTTATCCCCAATTTAGTTTGATTTGGAGATAAAACCATAAAAAAAAAAAAATGAAATTTGGAGTATCGCCAAAATTAAATTTAAGAAAAATTTCAAATTCTATCCCTAATTTAATTTGATTTGAAGATAAAAACTTAAGAATTTGCATTTCAAAAATGAAATTTAGAATATGGCTAAATTTTTAATTTAAGAAAAATTTAAATTTTATACCCAATTTAATTTGATTTTAAATAGAATTTAGAATATGTCTTAATCTTTTGAGGATAAATTTGAGGACAAAATCTAAAAAAAATTAAATTAAATAGGAAATTTGTTTAATTTAATTTGAAATCAGAATAGAATCAAATTAGGAAATCTAATAGAAATCTAATATTTTAAATCAAATCTCTATTTAATTTGGATTTCCTAATTTGTTATGAAACCTCTATTACCTTTACCCCTCTATTATCCTTATTCCCTTCTCTTCTTCTACACTTTTCTTTCTCTCATTTTGCTCTCCTCCCAACGTTTTCTTTCTTCTTCTCTCTCTTTTTTTTTTTTTTTTTTTTTTTGTTATCCTTTCTTTATTTCTTTCATATTTTTTTCCACCGTTTTTTCTTTTTCTTTTTATTTTATTTCCTCTTTCTTTTCTCTTTTTTCTACCTTCCATTTTGATGTGATTTATTTTTTAAAAATTTCTTTTTAAAATTTTCTATCACCCTTTTTTTAAATATATATATTTAAATTATTAACTTGCCCCATTTTTTTCAGTTATGAACAAAATGCCAAGTGCCTGAGAGGTCAATTTCAACATTCTTTCTGCAAGCCCGATCTTAATTCGTGACCTGAATACTTCGCCCTAAGTCCTTGAGGACTTTGGCACTTTGTTTGCTTCGATCTTAGTACGCGGCCTGAGAGTTCCATCGGTCTCAGCCTTAATCTCTGACTTGAGCATTCCGTCGGTTTCTAACTCAATGCTCTAACGGCTCCGATCTCGGCCTTTTATTGACTTCGATCTTAGTACGCGGCCTGAAAGTTTTGTCGGTTCCAGCCTCAATCTTTGACTTGAGCATTCCATCGGTTTCCAGTTCAATGCTCTAACGGCTCTGATCTTCCCCATTACTGGCTTCGATCTTATTACGTGGCATGAGGATTCGGTCGGTCCCATCCTCAGTCTTTAACTTGAGCATTCTGTCGGTTTCCAACTCAGTGCTCTAACGACTTTGATCTCCGCCCCTTATTGGCTTCGATCTTAATATGCGGCTTGAGGGTTCCGTCAGTTCCAGCCTCAGTCTTTGACTTGAGCATTCCATCAGTTTCCAAGTTAATACTCTAATGGCTTTGATCTCCGCCCTTTATTGGCTTCGATCTTAGTACGCGGTCTAAGGGTTCCGACAGTTCCAACCTAAGTTTTTAACTTGAGCATTCCGTCGGTTTCCAACTCAATGCTCTAATGGCTTTGATCTCCGCCCCTTATTGGCTTCAATCTTAATACATGGCCTGATTTTACACATAAGGCGAAGCTTGGTAGACGGAATGCGGAACCTGGTAGATTGGACTTGATCGCGCAGTTGAAGCGAAGCAAAGTAGACCGGATTCAACTGTGCAGTTAAGGTAGAGGCAAGAGGGTCAGACTTGATCTCACATATGAGGTGGTGCTAGACAGACCAAACTTGATCTCGTACATGAGGAAAAGCCAGGCGGACCAGACTTGATCTCACATGTAAGGCAAAACTAGGCAGACCAAACGTGATTTCACATATGAGCCGAAGCCATACCAACATTTTTTGAGAGAGAGCGAAGTTGCACCAACATTTTAGGGAGGGAGAGCAGTTGCACCAACATTTTGGAGAAGGAACGAAGCGTTACCTAGCCTTTTTTGTTTTTTTTTTCTTTTGTTGGGGGGGCGGGGGAGCAAAGTTGTACCAACAATTTGGAGAAGGAAGGAATCTGCACCAATATTTTGAAGCGGGAGCGGAACATCCCAACCTAACTTTGAAAAGGAAGTGGTGAAGCCTCTAAACTTGAAGATGGAAGAGCATCGACAAAGCCTCTGAACTTGAAGATGGAGGAGCATCGACAAAGCCTCTGAACTTGAAGATGGAAAAGCATTGATAGAGCCTCTGAACTTGAGCTTAAAGTAGCAGCGAACCCTCCGTACTTGAGTTTGACAAAACATCGATCACTGGACAGTGGTCAAAACGATTCTTAAGTATCTTCAGAGAACGAGAGACTATATGCTCGTGTATGGAGATACGGATTTGATCCTTACAGGATACACAGACTCTGACTTTCAAACTAATAGAGATTCTAAAAAATTGACATGAGGGTCAGTGTTCACTCTGAATGGAGGGGCTGTAGTTTGGCGAAACATCAAGCAAGAATGCATTATAGACTCTACTATGGAAGCTGAATACGTAGTCGCTTGTGAAGATGCTAAAAAGGCTATTTGGGTTAGGAAGTTCCTTACAGATTTGGAAGGAAGTTGTTCCAAATATGTCTTTTCCGATCACTCTTTATTGTGATAACAACGAGGCTGTAGAAAATTCTAAGGAACCATGAAATCACCGAAGAGGCAAGCATATCGAACGAAAGTATCATATGATCAGGGAGATTGTGCATCGCGGTGATGTGATAGTCATGAAGACTGCATCGGAATACAATGTTGCTGATCTGTTTACAAAGGCTCTCACGGCTAAAGTGTTTGAGGGTCATCCAGAGAGTCCGGGACTACGGGACATGCGGCACCTTGTTTAGAGAAAGTGAAAAATGATACTGGGGTATAGAGTATGCCCTAATTTATTGTATATTATACTGTTTTTATGTATTGTACATTAGTCTCCCGAGGCATTAGGCCAAGTGAGAGATTGTCGGGATTGGTGTCCTAATTCTCCCGGTGTTCTCGCAGTTTATAAATTTTTTGTATACATCGTTATTAATATAATAACTGTTATTTTATTTACATTTACTCATATCCAATAAACTAAGATTCGTGGTTATTTCAAGTAATTTAAGCATGTATGTGAGACATACAAGTGGATCATGCCTTATGTAATAACCCAAATGGTATGTAGTATAAGGATAAAGGAGGGATACCTTATCCTGGTGATACTACGGATACGACCCGTTTTGTAGATGTTTACAAGTATTGTAAAGTGCTACAAATAGTCTGATCCTGACCATTCATGTTGCGACATGTGAGCGGGGGTGTCCTATACAAAGAGTTTGTATAAGACTGGACCACGAGATGATTAGTCTCTTTATATAACGTCTTTGATAATTGAGACTTACATTTCACTAAAATGACCGTAGGTGACATGACCTTAATCTTGAGTGAGTTGAGAACTCCTGCCTGCGAGGGTGGTCTTTGATTAGTATGGGTGAGAGTGGCCAGAGCCATCTCAACAAGCCTACCTTTTTGGGAATTCGTCTGATTGGGGAGTTAGGAACTCAGCTACACAAGATGGAATTTATCTACTTACCCCTGCTTCAGGGAAGGAGTAACTTCCCTGAAGCAGGGGTAAGTAGATAAATTTCTTCCTTAAGGGCTGATTCTGGTTCTTTAACATAGTGGCCACACCCTCTCTTTGGAAGAGAGGACTCAGTCATAGTAGGACTATGACTAATTGTTCATTAGAGGAATCAATGGTATTTAAGAAGTTAGATGTAACTACAGAGGCAAAACGGTAAATTGGCCTAGCTGTACTTACGAGCGATTTGTGAAGGGTTATCACACTGTTGATTGATTATATGAACACATAAATATATCTATAGTGAGAAGAGTGCAGCTGTCGGTCTTTAATGGAGTGACCAATAGTTAACGGATGGTGGATCTTGTGACTAAAGAGTTTAATCAGTTATTCACGTCCCATTAGAGCTTCAAGCTACAGGTCTATGAGGTTCTTTTTGTAGTTCAATAGGTTCAAGTTGAGAATCAGATTTTGGGTTAGTTTGAAGTGTTTAAATTAAGAAGAGGAAATTCAATTATATGTGATATAATTGATGTGATGTATTAGATATATTAATTGGAGGAATTAATATAAATATGATTTATATTAAGTACCATAAAATAGAAAAAGAACTATGGTTTATATGTTTCATATGATGAAATATTAAAACTATAGGTTATAAATATAATATGATAAGTTGGTTATCATATTTATTTATAATATATTAATTATATGATAATTAATTCTTTTTCTCTAACAACCGAATGAAGTGGGAGGTTATTGGAAGTTTTATGGTTACCGTGAGATAAAAAGGAAAATTGTTTTCCAAAATTAGTAGTTAATTCACTCGAAAGAATCTCAGAAAAAGGCTATCAAGGAAAAATAGTTTTTACTAAGTGATAGCATTGAGAGCATACACGATCGTTAAGAGTTGACTATACGATAGTTACTTGTTGATTGTTGCTACATGATCGAATAGCAAAGTCTAAGTGATAGGCTTCCATTTTCTGAACGATCGAGTACATCATCTATGTGATAGACAATTTTTATATCTCCGTACATCATCTATGTGATAGACAATTTTTATATCTCCTACTTACTCAATCGTATACCTCCTTTCTTCCCCAATCCAGAATCACACAGATCCCACAACTCCTGGATTCTCACACCGAGAATACCAAGGTAACACTTATGGTCGTGGTGTATCCAGACGTTCGTGCTGTTGGTGTTTCTTTCTTTGCGTTCGAGTGCGATTTTGGATGCATTGGAAACTGATCGAGGGTACTTGAAGAATAGTTCTTCAAAGGTATGCATACTCTATCCTTTGTATTCTCTTGTGGCATACTGTAATTTTGGTTAATGCATAATCTGTATGTTTCCAGTTAGACTGTGATTGTTGTGTTTATTCTGAATTGAATTTGGAACGATCCACTTCCACCACTCATGGAGATCTATTTAAGATTTCCTTCAATTGGTATAAGAGCCAGGTTGTTCTGATATTCCAAATTCTATTGCTATATTGAACTTCTTTTATAGTCGTGGTGGGTTTTTAAGTTTCTTCTGCAATGCATTTAAGAGTTAAATGTGTTTGTGGATGTGTTGATGGATGTTTACGGGATGGTTGCCTCTGTTTAAAGCTTTTTTTAAGTTTACAAAGTATTAATTGGTAAGGGCCCTACGTTATTGGGCTTAATTAACAAGCAATCAAATCTGTATTCAAAGTGTGTGAAGTTTTTTTAAGTCATTCGTGATGAAGCTTCGAAGCATGGAGATGCAGTTCTCATCGAGGAAGAAGACCAAAGGTTGGTTGCATTGTGTAGCCCAAGCTAAACGATTTTTGAGATTTGGCTAAACGATCGTATAGCTAATGCTAAATGATTGAGTAAAGAGTTTACTCTATTATGTAGTGTTGGCTGCTCGATCGCATGGACGCTTGAGGTAAATGATCGTATAAGAGTTTTTGACAGTCATCGTTTAGTAATCGCATGCACTAAATGATCATGTAGTTCAACATGCTTCATCGCATAGTCACTAACTACACGATCACCCAATATACGATACCTAACGCTTGCTTCGTGATTGTTTAGACGATTATGATTCACCTAATCGTTGTTGTCTACTTGATCGTTTAAAGCTTGTGTTGCACAATGTGCTGCACGATCGCATGACCTTCATTCATGCTTCATCACATAGTCAAAGGTACACGATCGTTTATGCTCATACAGCGTTACTAGACGAGCATAAGGAGCTGTTACACGATTAAGGAGATGTGTTCTTCGCCCGAATGGTTCAAGACCCGATTCGCCTGTTTGAACCGGCAGACTCATTGTTCTTTGTAATAGTTAGCTTTATTTTTGAGGATTTGAGGCTAATTATCCCGGTTCATCAACTTTTATTTAGTGTACATGAGATGTATGTTTTTTTATATGCCATAGTGTGACATATAGATTTAAAATCCATCTTAGGTTATGCATTTTATTAATATATCTGTAGTGAGAAGAGTGCAACTGTCGATCTTTAGTGAAGTGACCAACAGTTAACGAATGGTGGATCTCGTGACTAAATAGTTTAGTCAGTTATTCACGTACCGTTAGAGCTTCAAGCTACAGATCAATGAGGTCCCCTTGGTAACTCAATGGGTTCAAGTTGAGAATTAGATTTTGGGTTAGTTTGAAGTGTTCAAATTAACAAGAAGAAATTCATTTATATGTGATATAATTGACGCGGTGTATTAGATACATTAATTGGAGAAATTAATATAAATATGATTTATATTACGTACCATAAAATAGAAAAAGAACTATGGTTTATATGTTGAACTATGGTTTATATGTTTCATATGATGAAATATTAAAACTATAGGTTATAAATATAATATGATAAGTTAGTTATCATATTTATTTATAATATATTAATTATATTAATTATGTGTTGCTTTGGGTTGCCCTTTCCGTCAAACTGCTGGAACTTTGAGGGTTGATACCCTGTAGAAATTCTCAAGTTGTCGATCCTCTAGATGTATGGCTTGGAATACAGGGAAGAATTTTAAGTTGGGCCTCCATACTGAGCCCTTATGGAAGTCATAATCATGTCTTGCAGCTGTTGGCCCGACAAAAAGGCCAACAAAGTTGACTATTGCAACTGGTTTTCTTGCAACACGGTCTTCCCTTTGTCAGTTGCTTTGACCGTTGGTGCTTGGCTTGATTCAGTAGCCTCTCGAGATTGCATTTGTCCTCTTAGGGCAGTGATCTCATGGTCTTGCTCCTCAACGGCTTTCATTAGAAAGTTGATCTTCCTTTCCATCTCTGTTATGGCCGCTTCAGCTGTTACATCTGCCATCATGATGAAAATCACATCTGGCTGTGAATCCTTTTTCGGCTTGCCGAAGGAAGAAGCGAAGTTGTCAAATAGGGGGTTCTCCTTGATGACAACCCTGCCTGATGGGGACTCCATCATTTGCCTCAAGATGTTGTGCACGATGAGGGAGCTTTGCTCTTGCTCCTACTAACTTCCCTTGAGCGACTGTGAGTGACAGCTCCCGTGTAAGAGCTGTTTGTGGAGGAAGCTCTGGATGCCATCTTCTTGGATGCCATTTGTCTTGTTTGGATGCTAAGAGAGAGATGAGAGGTAGAGAGATCCAATTGTGCGTGCCAAATTTGTTCACACGAGGTTTCTGGAGAATCGTATTTTGTGGAGTTGAGCTTGAGTTGGTGTTGATGTCGATGTTGATTTGATGCGATGTGATTCGATCTCTAGTACTTGATCCTATGATTCTCTCTCGGTTGAATGGATTTACTTGACTTAAAGAAGAAAGGCACTGAATGTTCTTGAAGTAAAAGTCTTGAAAGAGTCTTTGTGTCTTCAAGGATCTTCTGTCTTCTAGGAGTGCAGTTTCAGAAGTCTTGGGAGTCTTCTGTTTGTGATGAATTCTCTCTAGGCTCTCTGAATGTAGAATTTCTGACCCCTAACAAATGAAGAGAGCTTCTCTATTTATATAGTTCTCAGGTGGGCTTTATGGGCTTGGGCTTGGTTGATCCATGAACCTAGCTCTTAGGCTCAATTAGTTGGATTTGGGCTTTGTTGATCCATTAGTATGACTCTTGGACCCAATTAGTTGGATTTGGGTTTGATTTGACATCTGGGTCAAATTCTGCATATTTTTGGGTTTAGAGACTTTAACCCAAATAATAATAATACTAAATTAGACCATGTTAATTTTATCCAATTCAACAGTCATGTTGAAACCACGTGGCATCATCAAAATTTGTCTTCAACTTCAATTTAGGGCACATGTCAACTCCTATTTGATCACAAATTTAATATTTTGAAATTTCATCATTAATTTAGTAAACGACATGGTAATTTGTGGTTGTCCAAAATTTCTCCTTCAACAGACTTAATTTGCAAAAACAAAAACTTAAAACAAAATAGTAATCAAACGGATCTTAGTTTATTAGTTTTTAGAAATTAAGTCTATAAACAATTATTCTGCCTCTAAAGTTTTTGTTTTGTTATCTATTTTTAGTGAAGGAAAATTTTGAAAATCTAAAAAAATTATTTTTGAATTTTTCAGAATTTGGCTAAGAATTCAACTATTTTACTTAATAAAGATGCATATCATTGTAAGAATCTGGGAGGAAATAGGTATATTTTTCAAAAACAAAAAATTCAAAAACCAAATGATTATTAAACAAGACCTTAATAACTCACGAAATTGATTTAGAAAAGAGGTTTAAAATCACTTTTGGTCCATGAACTTTCATAAAAATTGAATGATATATCTTTTTTTAATTATGTATATGTAGTTGTAATGCTTAATTTCATAAAAAATTTTATAATACTTTTTTTTCATAAAGTCCCTTAATTTTAGTTGTAATGCTTTAGTCACTGTATTTTTTAATTTGTAACAACTAAATCCTTGAACTTTTAATAAGTAACATTTTAGTCCCTAGACTTTGCAGTTTGTAACAATTTAGTTCTTATTATGAAAAGTATTATAAAAATTTAATGAAATTTATCACACATGTAGATCGATAAACTCATTGGAAATCATTTTTTTTTTTTTTTTTATAAACGATAGAAATTAAGTTGTTACATAAAAAGTTGACACTTAATTTGCCAACAAGAGCTTGGCTCAATTGACATGTATATGTTGAGGACCAAGAGGTCCATGCTTCAAAATCTCCCTACCCTCAATTTGTAATAAAAAGAAAAAGTTAACACTTAATTTTGAAAAGAAATTTCAAAATAAAGACAAAATAAAGACTAAATTAGGACTAAACTGTTGCGATATAGAGTTCAAGGACCAAATTGTTGCTTTTACGAATGTTTAATGGTCTTTAACCTTTAAAAAACTACCTAATTCCCAACATACAATATCATTTCCTGGTTTCTATTTCATGGTACAAGCCTAGTTTAAATTTTTGGTCGAAATCTTGGAATTTCATGAGATTTTGATGGGCTCAAAATTTTGATAGGGGAGAATTTCGATTTTTCCCAATTTCTCGAAATTTTGAAATTTCAATCGATATTTTGATTTTTTTTTTATTTTTATTTATAGCAATTAGCTATGGTAGCTCAAAGGAACTGTAAGGAAGTTTTTTCTCTATTACCATACAAAATCTTTATTTTCAGGCAATCACATATATTTTCATTTATATATTTTTCATTAAATTTTCACATCATTTTACCTCAAACTTGAATTAATATGAGTTCTCTAATATTTCTATCATTTTCTCTCAAGCTCTATTTACTTGTACAGTTTTCTTTTTTTTCTTTTCCATTATGTTGTGTTATGTTTAATTTTATGGTTTTTCTATTCTTATTATGTTATATTATATTAGTTTCATGCTATGATTTTTCATTTTTGGATCCCCATCATTTTATAATAAAAAAATTACCATTAGATTAAATGAAAATATTTCATGTTTTTTAATTTTGTAATTAATTTCTAATATTTGATATTATTTTATAATTACTTTTTTATTTGTTTAAAATTTTTGCTCTCGCATTAACATTTACACAAATATTTTACAGCATATATCTAAATATTGTCTTATTTTATAGAAATAATGATTAAAAATGGTCAATTATAGTCTAGTTTAACCATAATCAAACTTCATTAAATAAGTATAACAATTTCCATCAATTTCCATAAAGTTTCTCAAAATTTTCATCAACATCAATATTTCGAACCTTGGGTATGAAAACTAAATTGTTATTTTTCATACATACTATGTATTTGTATTTTTAATTTCATGAGAAAGGATGATGCTTTTGAATGATTTGAGTGAGGTTTTGACCTCTCTGTCAAGGATAAATTGTAGTATACATAGTCTGTGTGTTGGAAAGTTTAGGTGTTGTTTGGTAGAGAATCTAAAAACAGAAATTAGAGTTGTATTTCATGTTTTCAGATAGGACTAGTTGTAAAATGGGCAAAATAAGTTCTTAATATTAGGCCCATAATCCAAATCTTTTAGTTTTGTAGAAAAAGTCAAAAAGAAAAAAAAAAAGCTCGATCCACAATGTAAAATATAAAATGTAAAAGATGTATGAATACACTTGATAAGAGGTGTACATGGGTTGTGTTGGGTTGAGAGTGTTTTTTTCAGTTGACAACCCAAAAGACCCAAATAAAATCTCCAATTCAACCCTTTAAATTCAAGCTAGGTTGGGTTGAGTTATCTGATTATAGCTTTTTTTTTTATTAAAAATATGTAAATTTATGTACAACTCATGACTAATAACTAAAATTTTAAGGGGCCTAATAAGTTCTTAATATTAAGCCTCTAACCCAAATTTTTTAGTTTTGCAAAAAAAGAAAAAAAAAAAAAAAAAAAAACAAGCCCAACCCATGTTTTAAAAAGGGGCAGTTGCAAATATAGATATTAGACCCAAAGTATTAGCAGATATAACTTAATGTAAAAAAATTGCAAATATGGCCAAATTTAAATAATATATCAGTGATAGATCATATTATTGATAAGAGTCTATCAGTGATAGATCATATCACTGGTAAGAGTCTATGAACGATAGAAGTCTATCGTTGATAGTCTTGTCTATATTTAAAAAAAAATTAAAATGATGTTATACATTTGGTTATTATTCCTAAAAATGCTACCAATTGCAATTACCCTTTAAAATATAATATGTAAAAAATGTAAAAAATGTATGAATACACTTGATACACTTGATTAGAGGTATACATGGTTTGGGTTGGGTTGAGGGTGTTTTTCTGGGTCGGCAACCCAAAAGACCCCAATAAAGTTTCCAACCCAACCCTTAAAATTCGGGTTGGGTTGAGTTGGGTTATCGAGTTGTAACTTTCTTGTAATTAAAAATATGTAAATTTGCGTACAACACAAGACTAATAACTGAAATTTCATAAAACTCAAATGTCCAATACCAAATATTTATGATACTTATTACAAACTTGAAACAAAAACAAATATCATAACAATTTTAAAAGAAAATATTAAAAATTCACAAATTAATCAACACAAAGTAATCAAACTTTAAACAATGAGAAATATATATATATAAAATTTAGGTTGGGTTGGGTCAACTTAAATTCAATTTTTAACCAACTTACAACTCAACCCAACTAGACAAA